>NC_056733.1:1282771682-1282842287 GCF_019279795.1 Protopterus annectens
TATTAATCATTCCAAGACCATTTTAATCCCCAAAAATAACTTGGACAAATCTAACATCAACAACTACAGGCCAATCTCTCTAATGAATATTGATATAAAAATGTTATCATCCGTGTTAGCTGAAGACTTAGAAAGGTAATCCCTTTCCTTATTTCTAAAGAACAAGCAGGTTTCATGTCCAACAGACACACCTGGGATAACACTTTAGTAATGGAAACCATGTTCAATCTTACCAAGAAAGACAAAAATCTAAGATACGCCATGATTTTGGTTGCATGTAAGGCATTTGATATGGTTAACTGGAACTTTCTGTTTACTGCACTTTCCTATTACGACATACCCTTTGAGTTCATTAACATTATCAAAACTCTATATAGCAGTTCCTATATGCACGTATTTATCAATAAAAAAATTCTCGAAACCAATAAAAATCTCAAATGGAACCAGACAAGGGTGTCCCCATCCCCCTTCTCTTTAACTTATACTTAGAGCCATTCTTCTCATCCATATTACAAAAAATGCATCACTCAATTCCCAGAATACTAGATACCAGAATAGGTCTGACCGCATTTGCAGATGGCCTAAACCTATTCTTTGAACACCCCCAATCAGACACCAAGAAGCTATTCACCACACTGAATACATTTGCTCATATTTCAAAATATAAAGTTAATCAAGGCAAATTCTGTATTTTCCCAATTAACCATGCAGCTTATAGAGAATACCTCTTTCCAGATTCCTCCTTTCATATGGTATACTCCTTTAAATATTTATGGATTTGCTATGACCACTCTTCACCTTCTATATTACATTCCAACATAACGAAAGTATGAACAATGATATCCCAAGACATATCTAGATGGCAGCAGATGAAACTTCCTATGCTACCTAAAGCCTCCATTATTAAGATGAATATCATCCCTAAAATTCTCTATCACTTTCAAGCATCTCTTTCCTTCATCCCCAATATATTCTTCTCTAAAATCCACAAAGCCTTTGCAAAATTCATCTGGTACCCAAAATCAGTAAGAGTATCATATTAAAGACTTACACTCCCAAAAGATAGGGGAGGTCTTGGTCTGCCAGACCTATAACTTTACTATACAATTTTACATGCCAACAGACTAATTAAAATTGCTAACTTCAGACCTAACAACCAAATACGGACCCCCCCTTTGGATTGAAATGTGGTTTAATCACACATTAAACAATGACCTCAACCCTAAAGCTCTCCCCCTTCATAGGCCTAATAGTCCTTAATCATATCCTAAAGGAAAACATAAAATCCTTTCACGAATTATTTAAATCTTTGAATTTGGAAAAAGCCTTTAGGCTATTCCAGCCTATCCATCTAAACCCCAATCTCAAATTGAATAGAAACATGATTAACTTGATTGATTACCCTCTAATCAAAGAATATACACTATGGGATATCCATAAATATAGAGATCATGCACTCACAAAATTACGAGAAGTTTTAAACCTATCAAAAAAATACACAATAATTCTGTGACAGTTAAGGGAACTTTTTACCACTCTGCCTTTTGATCTCAATTTAGATAGATCAGACATCACTCAAGTCTCTAATTTAATGGAGATTTTAGCCAGTAACAAGAGCATGTTATCCCACGCCTATAATCTTACTAGTACAATGATACACCAAGATAAACTAATATTTGCGGATTACTGGAACCACCATGGACTGAATCTACCAAAAAAAAAACAGAAATTGTCTGCCATTAAATCCACTCTTTCTTTCTCCCCTTTTAAAAACTCATTTATACACAATTTATTATAACCAATAACCTATATTTCACACCCGTCCACTTAAATAAATTTAATCCAAATATCTTGTCTGCATGCCCATGTTGCACCTACCCCCAAGCTGACATACTTCACATAGAATGGTTTTGTAGATACTCCCACAATATTTGGTGTTCTCTCAAGGTGAGACTTGACAAAATGGGATAACACAAATCAACTCTTTCATGGGAGACAGCACTATTACATATCATAAATATTAATATTCCAAAATTAAAATCTCACATTTTAATTACCATCTGTCTATTAGTCAAATTCTACATTACCAAAAATTGGATGGATCGTACTAAGATGTCATGGAATGGTTTCAGAAACATGGCGATTAAATATATTACTTCGCAAAAACACTTAATAACTAGTCCTCAGAAACACACCTATTTCCAGAAGTTCTGGAATACCTTATTTGAACTTTTATCTGATAATTAACATACTATTGAACGGAGAAGGTTCAGATTGAAAGACACTTCCTATATTTGTTTCTTTAACTCTCCCCCCTACCCTTTATCACTACATATCTGTTGTGTGGCTCTGTTTTCTGTCTACTGTTTACAGTTTACAATTTAATTCATTTCTTCTGCTTGAATACTTTGAATTCAGTTACAACTTTTACCTGCTTACAGGTATATCTCTCACTTACGGTAATGTTGGGATATATCCCCAAACAGCACTATTGTTTATATTATATATTAGTGATATTCATCTGTCATCCTGTATTTGAATGTTCATTATTATTCTGCATTTGTTTGTGTTGCATATGTATTGAAAATCAATATAATCTCTATCTGAAAAAAAAAATCTAAAGGGATCAACTAATCAAACTCTGCATAATTCCATGAATAAACTTTGAAGAATGAAATGATGAGGTCTTATTTTAATTTTTTTAGCTTTTGTCTGGATCAAGGACAGAATTCCAGTTCTCCATTTACAAAATGATGGTTAGTAAATTTATATAACATCAGCATAATTGCTTCTAAGAATTCAGCTTGTACAGAACATGGAACATGAACACAAACAAAAGAATAACCTTACAAACACTAGTCATTTAAAAACTGGCAAAGCAGCAATGCCCTGAGGGAACATATCTAGCTGAGATTAATTACAAATTAGTATATTAAGAAAAAAAAACATTACAGCCAGAAGCAATAACTGTAATTCTCTGCCTTTAATGAACTTAATCTCATGTGATGTTTGTGGACCTAAGTAATATAATATAATACAGTATAACATAACAGAATAGAATAGAATGTGAATATGGATTCATTAGATTACCATGATGTATACACCTCCATGTACACATTATGATACATTTTTTTATTTCAGCAACCTCCTTAAAATGGTGTAGCATGGTCATCTACTATGAAGATAGATGTGCAGTACTGTGTAAGACTGGCCATGTAGCCAGGCTGAATTCTAATAAGGTATTCTGGGAAGAGACATATGCTAATTAGCCATGTGCCTTCTCCCAAGACTGTTTCTGGGAAGAGATCTATATAACCGAGTGATTCATAAAATTACTCAGCCATGTAGCTCAACATGGCTGCCCCCACTACCTGCCATGGTCATGAAATAGATATCAGAGGTGGGGGAAGCTAATAGACACCAGGGAATACATGGGAAAGTAGACAGGTTAGGGACACATATGGGAATCGTGGTGTATGTGTGTGTGTGTGTGTGTGTGTGTGTGTGTGTGTGTGTGTGTGTGTGTGTGTGTGTGTGTGTGTGTGTGTGTGTGTGTGTGTATGCGCATGTGTATGTCAGTGTATTACACATAATTTTTTTCTTTCCAACTTCCTATAAGTAAGTCTGCATATATTAAAAAAAAATCAATGAAATTGTGAGTAAAGTTTATAAATTATGAATAGACTTATACATACATTACTAGAAATAACACAGCTATTCAGCAGTAAGAATGTATGTCCCCAAAAGAAGAACTTCAGTTAGAATTCAAATTATGACTTTTTTACAAAGCCTGAAAAATGAACCGGTGAGTTACAGGAACTCTACCAAAGAGAGACACAAGGCAAGGAGGTAATTGGTCAGCTACACCCCCCCCCCCAAAAAAAAAAAAAAAAAAAAGGTTTCCAGCAAGGGCTGTAGAAGAAATGGAATGAATGAGAAAGCATCAGATGAGATAAGAGGTACAAGTCCAACAAGGAACTGCTAAATGGATACCAAAGTGTAACAATGGGATTGAATCAGCAAGATACTAAGAACCAATCATCCCTATGAAATTGCAATATACAGAATACAGACAGAGATATTCATTTAGGAAAATAACAAGAAGATTAAAAATGTTTGATGAATAGCACTTCTGATAAAGATGAATTGACTACACTGACTAAAGGATTGTTGTTGTTTCCCAGTAAAACAGCAAATATAGCTAGGATATAATATGCTTTGAAAATGCATATAAGACAAACAAGTCGTGATGCTTTATCAAACAGTGGTCTGTTAACTAGTCAAGGGAAGGTATGTTTAAGAATCCAAATGATCACTGTCCAGCATGACTCCTGTTTTATAAAATTTTGAGTCAGCATGCAAAATAAATACGGGTGGCTCAGAAAAAAAAATGAAAACAAAATTGTGTAATTTATCTATGAGGTAACAGCATATTATTCAGAAACTGAACACAGATACAACTATGAAATATATTAAAGTGGATAAAGGTAGGACATTCATTATTATATCAACAGCATACCTTCCTGACCCAGAGACTCCCCATACTCTGGAATAGACTGCCCATACATGTCAAGCAGAGTGCCTCCTTGGCCCTCTTCAAAAGGAACCTTGACGATTGGAAGGGAGACAGGAAATTCACCCCGGGGGATACATCAGTCACCCTGCTAGACAGGGGTCCAGGGAAGTAAATATTGTGGGAAGAAATATCCAGGGAATTGTTATGGCTAGGCTGGTATAGGCCCTAGGGCAAATAGCCTAGTACCTACCTATGAACCTATACCTCTCAACTGTCCAGATTTTCACTGAATGTCCAGATTTTCCCACATGTTTTTGGTTTGTCATAAAATGAGTGGTTTTCTAGAAAATGATTAAATATTAAACTCCCCAGTGACATACATTTGAGTTTCAGACTTTATATTCTCCGGAAAATGCATGCCATTGCAAAATCTATTATTGTAACAACTTTCTAAGTTTATAAGAACAATATTTAAAATATTTACCTATTTTAGGTGTTTGTCCCCCACTATTTTTGCCTATGTTCAGATTTCTTGTACAAAAATGATGAAATATGTCTGCCTCACCATAATAATAACAATGCTGCCTGTTTGAAAATTTGTTAGAATTATAGTAATCCGCACAAGGTATTAGGCATGCACTCACTGGTACAAAGCATTAATAAACAATACATAAATAAATATATAAAATATCAAGGCTCTTCATCAGAATAAACATTACTCCATTTAACTGTTAAATAATTAAAGAATGGGGTGACATTGTATTATTATATATACATTTACTATTTAACTGAACTTCTGCAATGTGCTCCTTTTAGCTAATATATCTTATAAATGTGTATGGTTGGTAATTTGGAGCCTTTATTTTAAATATTCATCATTTTATAAATTATGAGTAAAAGCTTCACTTCACTAGAAAATTCTTGCCTACTTACTTTTTTTGATGGAATTTTGACAACTTTTGTCACAAGCTCAAGCTTTTAAAGGCTTCATTTAGCTCACAGATTCATGAGAAACAATCTGTGCTGCCTTCCAAGAAGTAGGTATGACCTCTGTACCTGTTTCTCATCACTGAACTCTAACAGCCAGTCAGATTCAAAAATAACTGAGCTGTTTTCATTCATTTAGCAATTACTTTTTATGTAGAAAGTCTTATAAGAATATGTTTTTCTGTAAATAGTGATTTATTTAATCTGATTTACATTTATATTTAAATAAGAATTACAAATATGTTTCTGACTGACAGTTTTAAATGCATCCTTTTCCTGTCTGCTTTAATGACATTACAGTCCTGTATTCACTCATAACAACAAGCAATTATTAGGATTAATCAATTTATCTTAGTCTGTTTAGATAAAAAGAATTTTAAGAAATTGTATACAGCTTCATGTTCTTAGTTCATGCATAAACAGCATATTAAATTGAATTTTTCCTTTTGTATGCTTTTAATGTACATGCAGTTTCCCCTCTGATTGCTATTAACCTGCAGCTGCTAGGCATTCCCACTAGATGTCATGAGAGGGTTAGTTTGTGGCATCTATGAGAATAAGCCTGGATATAGTATATCCATGCAGAAGGTTACTAAAACATATAGTTTTACTTTCAAATTTAGAGGTTTTTATATTGTCCATAACAGTTTAAAAATGTATTTGTCATAATGAATCAAGGAAAGCAGTTTTCAATTTTACTTATAATAGCAGTCTCCATCAAATGATAATATTTAACATTATCTCTATTAATGTCAATGGGTTGAATAACCCCATGAAAAGGAGTAGTGTCAACAAATATTTAATGCTACATAAAGCAAATTTTGCATTCATTTAGGAATCTCACTTAATAACAGAAGATCTAAACAAATCATCCTTCATGGATTATAAGATTTTGCTAAGTTCAAACTACAACCACAAAAGAAGAAGTGTCCTAATTTTACACAGAAAATCAATGAGAATTCCAGAAATAGTTGACTCATACTCAAGCAATGATGGTATGCTTGCTTTAGTCATACTAAAACTAGAGAAAAAGATGTACACTTTTACAAACACCTACTGGATACAGGGTACTGGAACGAAAACTGTGAAAAAATATATAGACACCATAACATTAAAGTCTAAAGGTGAGTTACTATTACCGGATGGTCTTAATTGTATCTTGTCCTCCACTGATACCACAAGCTCTAAGCCCTTCAAGATATCCCGCATTGCCAAGCACTTGAACAACTACATAAAAGACAGAAACCTAATTGACATCGAAGGTATAAAAATATTATCCTCCCTGAAGTATTCTCACTACTCTTACAGATTTGGCACACAGACCAACACAGACAGTGTCTTTGTAACCAGTTCTTTACTGGCCAAAACTGATAATGTAATGTTTACATCATGCCCTATGTCTGACCACAATGCTATCGTCTTCAATGTAACACTTAATACTGACCCCTTAACTTCTGCCAAAGACTACCTGCTTATCTAGTAACAGTACAAGGATTTAAATAATGGTTTATAGATGAAACAAAGCTTTACCTAGATGCCAATAATAATGGGGGAGGTTTCAGATATTATCCTATGGGACACTTTAAAGGTAGTCTTACATGATAAAGTCTAAAGTTGGTAAATAAATAAAAGGAAAAAAATGGGATAAAAACTGGTAGACATACAAAAAGAAATTGATGAGCTAAAACTAAAACGTACATCAAATGGAAAATCTGCATTAGCTGACATAGGAAAACTGAACAAGGAATATCAGGATATCAAGCAGCACAAAATATCAATAAATCTGGAAAAAATCAGATTACAATCCTACTCAAGTAATCCCAAGAGTATGCACAAGATTGTGATTAGATCTAAATATTTAAATGAGAAAAGTCATATAAAAGAAATAATATACAGTAGAAATATTCAGACTATCAAGGTTACAGATCTAAAAATATCTTATTATGTTTTAAAAACCATTACAAGAATATTAATAATAATAGCTCATCTAAAAGTGATAACAAAAGTATAGACAACTTTATTGCTAGTAATACTCAAAAGAAACTATCCAAACATCATATTAATAACATACATAAACCCTTTACCTTTAAAGATTTAAAGGAACAAATGAAAATCTTAAGACAAAAAAGGCACCAGGGCTGAATGGTTCTGGAATTTTCCAAACTCTTACCTGATAACTTCTTCAAAATCTTACTCAGTGCATTCCAAGAAGTTAAAACCACAGCAAACATCCCTCCCTCATGGAAATATTCTGTCATCTCTCCAATCTTAAAACCAAATAAAGAGCCCAGCACTTGCACATCATACAGGCCAATCTCTTTGCTTAACATTGACTACAAGATATTCATGTCTATCTTATTCTTTCAATATTAATTCATAAAGACCAAACTGGGTCTATCAAAAACAGAAAGGTATAAGACAATGTAATTAGGTTAATGTCCTTAATAAACCTAGCAAACAAGAAAAAAATGAACTTTCTGTTTTCAGCCTTGATATAGATAAAGCTTTCAACTCCCTAAATTGGGTATATCTGTTTAAACTTCTGCAAAAATACAATTTCTCCCCAAACATTATAGGATTAATTAAAAACTATATGAGAAGTCCATAGCCTATGTAAAGATTGGATCTTATCTATCTAGCCTATTTGAAATATTAAGAGGTACTAATCAGGGGTGCCCCTCTCCCCGTTACTCTTTGCCCAGGTTATTGAGCCTCTTGCAAATTATGTTAGAAATAATGACAGCGTTAAAAGATATAAAGTGTCAGACAAATTATTCCCCAAGATATAACTGTTTGCTGATGACATACTAATAACTTCTAATGATATTGAAAATTCAATAGATCACCTATTACATAATCTAGACTTATTTGCAAACATATCTGGTCTAAAATTCAATCACAACAAAACTCAAGCACTTCTAGTGAATAAAAATGTTACTAGGAAACTTAGATCAAAAAGAGAAATAAACTGGGAGGGCACACATATTAAATATCTAGGTATCATTATTGAAACGAATTATAAAAATCACTTACATCTAATTGCCAACAACTTATAAACTCAATTACTAGTCTAATAGACAGTTGGAGCAGACTCTTCTTTACATTTGAAGACAAACTAACTTATACCAAAACGATACTAAAATCTTATTAATTGGTCAAGCTCTAATTAGTCACCCACCTGTCAAAATTAAACAGAAAATTAGTAACTTATTACTTAACTTTCTTTGGTATCCCAAAAAAACAAGAATGTCTCTTCTCTAGCACTCAACAAGCTGGGATGAAAAAGGTATACAGTTTCCAAATATTGATTTTTATTTAAACTCTGCATTTATTAAGATAGTGCCGCTTTGGAATAATACTTATTATGCACCATATTGGATATCAATACATGGCACATTACTTCTTAATAGTAATAGGACATTGCTTGAACCATATACTCAAATACATACAAACATCTTTACACAGATTTTAAAAATATACATTCAAAGTAAAAGGTCAAAACTTGTTCTCCCACCTCTTATAAAACAAATGTCTATGTTTTCTAATCAATTAATTAAGAATATATTGATAATTATGCTTCCTATTGCTTGCACAAATGATAGTTTGATATATTTTGATACTCAGAAAATGTTAGAATTTAAGTAGGGTGACCTATTATATAGGCATCAATTTCTCTCAGGTAATAAAATAAGTTCTGCAGACTATTTGATCAACAGACATAGTTTGCAAAATTGCAATTAGCTGGACATCCAAACTTGTAAAGATTTTATACTTACTAAGCTCATACCCTCATTAGAGGCATACAATAAGAGTAACTTAAAAATCTTAGATTTTATCTCAACAGTTATTAACAGCTCGCGCAAGAATACTTCATACATATCTATTATTTATAAAATTCTCAGAAATTATTTTAGCAAAAGGGATGTTTCTTTTTGAATTATTCAAGTCAAGTTAATAGACAAGTATTCTCAGACAAAGATAAAAAAATTGTTTACAGTCAGTGAAGGAATCCACATCTTCCCTGTTCTGGCATGTATACACATGAAAATGTTTACATAGATGTTTTTTTCATTCCACATAGACTAGCAATAATGTACAAGAAAGATGAAATGAAATGCTGGACATGTGGATGCCCTAATCCTGACTGGATACATATGGTTGTTAATTGCAAAATAATTTCCCCATTTTGGTTAGACTTTAAATATCTTTGTAAAGCTCTATAGAATGACAACTGTACAATTTCTGACTCCCTTATCCTTTTCATTGTTTCGGTTCCTGAAGTCATTCCTAACAATCAAACATTTTTACTATGGTCTATCCTCTCTATAGCAAGGAAAAGTGTTTGTAAAAATTGGAAATCCCAGTCTACTCCTGTCTATAAAGTTGAGTTTATTCATCTTGTGTACATTTGTAAGAATGAGATTGCTACTATAAAAGCAAGGACTAACAACAAAACCCATCATTTAATTGCTTGCACAAAATTCTCTAATCTGTTAGAGAAATATTAAGTGTTCTCCTATGTATATTGCTTCTTTAGTTATTATGGACATTGTATACAGTTTATTTGTTTTTTTCTTGCAACTATACTGTTATGTTATTCTGTCATAAAAATGAATAAAAACATTTTGGAAAAAGAAACATTGCTCTACTTAAAGCACATTTACATACGTAAAATGAAAATCTCATGATTAATCTTATGACAATGAATGATACAATTAATTGTTTGAAATATGAGAATGAATTGTTTAAAAGTCACTCCATAAAATAAAAAGACATATAAACCAGTAACTAAGCATTAAAAATGATCATACCTTGTAAAATTAATATCTAAAACAATTCTAGCAGCAATTGCAGTACAATATTTTTTTCTTCCCAATTTGCTGTAACAAAGCTCACATGTATAAAACAGGAATATCTGAAATTGTGACTAAACTCCAAAACAGTGAAGAAGAAATGATAACAAGAAAAGTAAGAAAATTGAAATGGACAGCGTAAATTATGAACATACATATAAATATGTTATCAGGAATATCAAAACTATATGCCAGTTGGAAAGTATGTCCCCAAAAGAACTTCAATCAGAATTCAAATTACTTTTTTAGAAAGCATGAAAAATTTGTATGTTACAGGAACATTACCAAAGAGTGACAGGAGGGAATGAGGTGACTGATCAGCTACACCCTCCCCCCAAAAAGGCTTTCTAGCAAAGTCTGCAGAAGAAATGGAATAAATTAGAAATCAACAAAACAAATTGCAGCATGCAGACAGAGATATTCTTTTATGAAAACAACAAGAAGGTTAAATGATGTTTGATCAATAGTACTTTTAATAAAGATGAATTGACTACACCGACTAAAGGGTTGTTGTTTCCCAGTAAAATAGTAAATATAGCTAGGATATAATTTGCTTTGAAAATGCATAGAAGACAACCACACCTTTATGTTTTAGCAAATAATGGTTTGTAAACTAGTCAAATATTCAAATGATAACTTTTTACAAAGCCTGAAAAATTAATGAGTGAGTCACAATTTCAATAGAGACAAGCGGGAATAAGGTGGTTAGTCAGTCACCCCCCCCCACCCAAAAAAAAAAGGTTTCCAGCAAGGTCTGCAGAAGAAATTGAATGAATCAAAAACCAACAAATGATAAGAGATAAGAGGTAGACATCCAACAAGGAAATGTTAAATGGAGATCAAAGTGCAACACTGTGATCGAATCATCAAGAGACTGAGAAGTAAACATCCCCATGAAATTGAAATTTGCAGAATACAGATAGAGATATTCTTTTTTGAAAACCAAAGTAAGGTAAAAATGATGGCTACACTGAGTAAAAGGTTATTGATGTTCCCCAATAAAGGAGCAAGTATAGCTAGGACATAATTTGCGTTGAAGCTGCATATAAGACAAACAGGGTGTGATGCTATATCAAATAGTGATGGGCAAACTATTCAAGGGAAGGTATGTTTAAGAATCCAGATGATTGCTGTCCAGTATGACTCTTATTATATAAAAGTTTGAATCAGCATACAAACATAAATAAGGTTGGCTCTGAGAAAATGCAAAAGAAGAAATTGTATAATTTAGCTATGAAGTTACAGCATATTACTGAGAAACTGAGCAAAGATAAGACTATGAGATAGATTAAAGGGGATAAAGGTAGGATATTAATTGTTATATCAGCAGCATACTTCTAAACTGACATGACTTTCACAGAATGTCCAGATTTTAGGTCATGATTTTGGTTTGTTTGTCATAAAATTAGTGGTTTTCTGGAAAATTATTGAAGATTAAAGTCTCTAAATAATGACATGCATTGGAGTTTCAGACTTCATATTATTCGGAAATTGCATGACATTTCAAAACCTGTCATTGTAGCAGTTTATACACTTGAGCCTGTTATGCCTATAATAATGACTGTCTCTTTATGGTGATATCAATACTGCTTTCTGTCATGCATCAGCACAATACCATAAGAAACACCATATGATTGCAGCTAAAGGCAAAACCTGATCAATTTTTGCCACAGAAAGAGAATCAGCAGTTACTATTATATAAATAGGAATATAGGTGCTGCTTGAGACCAAGCTTCAAGCAAATGCTTAGTAGAGAAATACAGTTTTCTGTTAACATGCTATTTCTGCCTTATGTGTAGCATGTTAATCATGTCTTTGTCCAGATTAAAGGGTGGGAAATGGAACTGATAGGACAGTGGTAAAAACTGGGAGCAAGCACAGGGTACAAGTCTGGGAGAATATTAAGCAATGTGCAGGATGATGGTAGAGCACAATAACTATCCACTTCTTTGAAAACTAACTCTTACTTTGTAAAATCAAATTGGGATATTTGGATACTCACACTATAATGGCTGTGTGACAATAACTTAATAATGTTTGACCAAGTGGACAAATCAAATGTGTCAAACACACGCATGTAAAATGGACAGTTACGTAAGTGAAGTACTTTTTGTGGGACAGGTCCACTTGTCATACACACAAAAAAGTGAAGAGTTATGTAAGGGGAGAACTTTTTGTGGGACAGGTGCACTTGTCATGCACACATATGTAAAGTGGAGAGTTATGTAAGGAAAGTACTTTTTTTGGGACAGGTACACTTGTCATACACACAAAAACTGGAGAGTTATGTAAGGGTACTACTTTTTTGTGGGACAGGTGCACTTGTCATTTTGTTTTAAGATGTTGTGGAAAGTGTTTAAGAATATGAGGCTTAGGTATGCAGGATATGTATTACAGTAGGTTAGATAGCAGGCGCAAATGTACAGGGCATATGAGACAGACAAGGATGGTGATGGACACAAGAAGGTGGGGAACACCATAATTGAAGTTAGGCATGAGGCACTATAGGTGCATTCTCATCCTGTATGAATACAGTGGAAATCAGTCTCTCACCATCAGTACTGCCACCACTGTCTGCTGTCACAGACACCTTGGGAAGTGCTCGAAGGGGTAGCTATTTGGTAATTTACATGCAGGAGATGCAGGCACTGAAACCCCTGTCAATAATCTCTTCCACAAGTCCTGTCAGCTGTTATTGGGTGACATAATCAATACCTTTGAGGGCACTACTGTTCTTAAGTACCATTCACCATCTTCTGGGATACAGTTATCTGATGCAGGTGGTGCAGGTAGTGTAGGGGTTGTGGAGACAGTGCTAGAAATTTGTTACCCAGAGGTGCTGGGTACCTTTGCTGCCTGTGGCGGTGCCACTGCACTCAATTGTGGAGGGATGATGGTCCAACCTTTTGTGGCCAGACTAACTGGTGGTGGTCATGTAGCAGAAATGATTGTTCAAATGCAATATAAATAATAAAAAATGAATAAATAAAATGTACCTGCTTCTCACAGTTATAAACATTATACAAAAAGTGTGACAATGTGAAAACTGGTTCATGCAGAGCATGTCATTAAATTTACATGTAACCTGAGTACATTGAATTCTACATTGATTTCACATACTAAATATTAAATAATACAGAGTAATTTCTTTTGTCTGGTTTTGAACCCACACACATCTATGTTTACTTAACCATTCATACTACAATATTGCAATAGCTAATCATGCAGGTCTATACAATTTGCAAATGTAGAATATGCGCAGTCATGTATATTATGGACTGGTAAACAAGCAATTGATGATATATGTGTAAAATCAGCATTATTATGAAATGGCAATCACTCATACCTGAAACCATACATACTTGCACCTCTCTGAGACATTGCAGTTTCTTCAAATGCAGGTCCCAATTTCCATCAATCTCTTGTCAGGTTATGATACCATATAATTTCACAAATGTGTCATGGGGCCTATAATATTCGTACACTGGCTATGGAAGTCACATTTTTACCTTTTTAAGTCACTATAATGGTAATAGCACTATTCATCCATGCATGTGATGTCTGTTACACAACTAACAGGCTTGGCTAAGCTATTCCAAGCCTCAGCCATGTACTGAGACACAATATAGTCACCCATCAGAAGCCTTCAGCTGTAATGGTTCACAAGGAGGGCTACAAAAATCTTAAACTTCTCCTGACCTGACTGCTCTTCTCTAAATGGAGTACTACCCTCAGCATCACCTTACATATCTTCTATTCAAAGATCTCAGGAAAATGGCAGGGAATGGTACCTTTATGTACTGGCCTGTATGCAATGATGGACTACTTAGACAACTGCATTTGATCAACAGAAGGCAGAGAAATGAGTTACAAGTTGTATTTATTATTTCTTCAATGTCCAGTTTAAGTGAGAAACATGGCCATAAGACTTGGCAATATGTGCTGACCACTATATATACATGCTCCACAGTGACTCCATCTCATGCTGGTTATTGTTGATATCTCAGATACATTTCAAATTATATAGTTTCACTTATCAGCATGCATTCAGGAATGGCTTATATCATTCCTAATGTTAACAATGTGACACACAAACATAGAAACATCTGTGCTCGCCTTGTATATGTTTTCTTGTAGTACAAGATGTCTTGGTGTCACAAAAAATGATAATATAAGAGTGATATCACCTTGCAATCAGACCCATGACAAAATGAAAAATTAACTTCTAAACTCTGTGTATTAACTATTAACACCACATGGGAATTTACACCCAAAGTATGTAGTGTGAGGACTAAAAATGTCTACCTTACTGGAAATATACCTACTTCTGACAATCCTGTAACTGATGCAGTATACGTTGTTCCATCTGTCGAGTAATAATTTGATGTACAGATGTTTTTATGTGGAATATTTTTGCACTGAATTCATTGTTTTAATATATTCAGTGATAACTAATGCATGCTAACTGAAACATGTTGAAGCCAAGCTTATTTGTGCAGTTGAAGGCTACGTCTCCATTCATGTGTAATTTCTTTTAATTTTTTGAGTTTTTGCCATAGAACATGAATTGCCATTTTTCTGCCAACAAGTCTGAGCACTGACAGTGCACCATGCTGTCACTCAAAAAAATAAATAAGAGTACAATTGTTTCCCATATCTGTTATGTGTTGTTTTAACTGATGGCATTATTGTTTTATGGGAAAGCAAATATTGAGGAAAGGGCCATAGAGAGTGTACAGAGTAAGGTGTTCTCTCCAGCATATTAAAGAAGGATTTATTATTTATCATTACACAGATATGCCACTGAAGCAGCGTTCATACATTTTGAAAGCTGTTTTGCTGTGCTCATCAGATTGAACTAAATTATTAACTTGCTGGTTTAGTTTCCTGATGGTATTGCTCATCTACTATTTCTTCCACTGCCTGCACAGAGAAGTGTGTTATTACTATAACTTGTGATGTGAACAATACAGGTGACACATGTCACATTATCAGGTTTAGCAACCAGAATAATCAATTAAGTTGCAACATTAACATTATACATTCTGTGTAGGTTAGACCAGAATAATTAAAAACATCATATCTATTGTGCCACACAATTAAACTATTCCTAATGTGGAATAAAATCCTGCTTCGCTTATGTTGCCACTCAGGACATACTTCATTAACATGTTGAGCCATTCAAGCAGTTATGGACCTACAGACACTTGACCCCACCCAGTTCGGCTTTGTAAAGGGCAGATCCTGCCTTTTAAACCTGGTTGACTTTTTCGAAACAGTCACTAGAGCCATTGATGATGGCAAAGCAGTCCATACAGCATACCTGGACTTGGCTAAGGCCTTCGACACAATACCCCACTCAGGCATCATAGATAAGCTAAACAGCTTAAAAGTAAACCCTTATGTCACTAGATGGGTTGCAAACTGGCTAAAGGACAGAACCCATAAAGTTAAAATCGCTGGAGCAATGTCAGACTCAAAGCCAGTCACAGGTGGTGTCCCACAGGGATCTGTCCAGGGACCCCTCTTGTTCGGCATTTATTTCTCAGATGTTAAAGCAAACATGGGAGGGCTGTGGCTGACAAAGTTTGCAGATGACTGCAAACTAGGTGCTATAGTCGATACACCAGCAGACACACACATCCTACAAAAAGGCCTCACTGAAACGGACAACTGGTGCCATAGTCACGGCCTTAAACTAAATGCCAAAAAATGTATAGTCATCCCTTTTGGAAAAAACAAAGTACCCACAAATTATCACATAGACAGCAACCCACTGAGTACGGAAAAAGTTATCAGAGACCTAGGGACCCAAGTAGACAGCAACCTCTCATTTGACACCCACGTTGCCAAAGTGGTTAGAAAAACATTCTACCTTGCACACCTCATCATGAAGGGATTCACATCCAGATCCAAGGATGACATTGTACCCCTATATTCCTCCCTCATCAGACCCATGATTGAGTACAATGCCCCATTTGGTATGTACCTCACCCGGCATTTGCAACAGCTGGAGAGACCACAAAGTACCTCACCAAAAGGATCAAGGGTCTCCAACATATGTCTTATTCTGCCAGACTAAAGAAACTTCAGTTCTATTCAGTAGCATACCGCCTGCTCAGAGGTGATCTTTGCCTGACGTACAAGGCCATGTCCAATCAGGATCTGATGGACATGCTCCACCTCAAAAAATCCAAATCCATCAGGACCACGAGAGCTAAAGACTTAAACCTCGGCACAAGTATGAATAGGACATGCTGGAGGGATAGATTCATAACCCAGAGGCTTCCCATGCTTTGGAACAGGATCCCAGTTGGTATTAGGCAGAGCCCCTCACTGACTCTCTTCAAGAGAAATCTTGATGAGTGGATGGGAGATCGTAAGTTTACCCCAGGGGTCACATCTGTGTCACTGCTAGACAGGGGCACAGTAAACTCATTCTATTATATAAGGGGACCTTCATTGTGTCACTACTAGACAGAGGCACAGTATTCTAGATTTATTCTGTACATTTTTGTACCATTTCATGGGGTGGCAATAGCCACATCACTATGGCTAGGCTTACAAATGCCCCAGGGCAGATAGCCTAGTACTATACTATGAAACTATGAAACTATGAAACTATGACAAATGTTAATTTTCTGCATTCAGTAATGTCCAAAAATACTAAGACAGATGACTAAGTCTTTGCACATGTAGAACACATTTTTGAGATTTTCTCATTTGCTGTGAACTCCTATTCCCTTCAGGGACTTGATGACTGGCATTGATGCGCAATGCCAACTGTCTCGCAAAGGATGAAGGAAAAATAAGCAAATAAATAAATAAAATTGATGAAATTTAGTTTAATGAATTCTCAACTTTGTAGGGTTTCTACAGCTAAAATATTGACAGTACTTATCCCTACATTCATGCAGATGACACATTCACAAGATCTGAACTCTGCGCCTATGACATTATAATGCAACACTAACATCAGTAACATGTTGTGCCACATAGGATAATAGGGACATAAGCGTATTCCAGGCTGATGACCACAAGGGCCTTTCTAAGCTAAGCCATTCATCCCAAATATATCAAGTACGTTTGGTGCCCTAGAGGTTATTTTTAAGAGTATGTGTAAACTAGAGCATGCATGGAAAACATTTACAGTTTGCCTCTATCCATTGGAGACATAAGTGACAGACCAGGAGTGAATTTCTGATTTCCCATGTTATGCTTAAATAGGGTCAAGGAGGAACTCTACTTTACATGGATGGGATACTTGCCCCAAAGAAAGTCCAGTACATCTCATGAAGGTAGGAACAACTTGTCTAAAAAGCAAAACTTACTAATAGTAATTGTTAATTGCTGTGCATTACCTCATTGTAGTATTTTGTACAGAGAATGTCTTGAAGGATGGCAATAGTATAATATTTTTTGGTGTAAATGCAATATAAGTTTTAGTCACATTGTTAACAGTCTTCAGTCTATGTGTGACATTTGTGCACAAGCACCTTAATTTTTAAAAAAAGTCTTGACAAATATGTGCATCAACATTCAGTGCTGAGTAAATAAATATAACTTAAAACTTATTTGTAAGACTTTTTTGTCTGACACACCTTGTCAAAGTGTACTTATCTTAAGCAGAGGATGCTAAACACATCATTGACTGAGCAGTCCTGCTAATGAGGCACAAATGCAAGGCATTAGCTAGCCAAAACTCTTGTAATCCCTGCTCTCCTACTGCTTAGGCGTGTGTCATCATGTGGGTACCAACACCATGTTTACCTCCTCAGTACTTTAAACATATTGAGTTATTCAGAAATAGTAATGAGTTCAGAGCTAACTAACTTATACCACATGCTTAGAATGGTGTATCTACACCATATAAGCAGGATGTGGAGCTAGAGAACTTCCTCATTTCCCAAGTGCTGCCAGACAAAATAATGACAACAGTTTTAATTAGGCATATAGAGGCTAGGGTTTAACATTGTTCAAGGTATGTATTTTTCAGTACAAAAATCTCTTTATCTGACATGTATTTTATGGGGCGATGGGCAACACATGCACACATTCATGTGCACATAATTTTTAGTGTCATTATAACATGCTTAAAAGTTAGATTGTCACTGACATGAAAGAATTTTGTAAGTTTTTGTTACACTGATCTGCTTTACTGCTTCTGATGTTTTTTCTGCTTAATATCTGCATATTCTTGCATTTACAATTATCTGTTTCATTCTGTAGTTTATACAGTTTTGGAGAGTATGCGTATGGGATATTAAAGTGCATGCACTGCTGTATATACTGTCTTGCTTCTATAATCCCCCAGATTCTCAAAAGCTTGCACGGAGTGCAAGATCGGTGCAGGAGCTCAAGCAGGCAATATGTCTGCCGTGCGATTCAGGAACAGCCTGCAGGGGTGTGCACGAGTGCACTAAGCCCTGGTATGCAAATCATCCCATTTGCAGGTGAAATCCATGGAAATGAGGTGATTTTGCAACCCAGGAAGCTTGCAACAGTCCGTGCAAGACTAGTGCTATCTGCAGAAATGTACTCGGTTAGTAACCGAGTACATTTCTGCAAAATCCAATATGGAGCTATGACAGCTCTAAATAAAGGCTGCATGTCATGTAGAAAGCATGCTAATGGCCAAGTACAAGGCCATTGGCATTGCAAACAATACAAAAAATTAAAAAATAAACTTTTATTTTTTTTAACCAATTTTGGCTGTTTAAGCGTAGGGCAGCGGCATGCCAATGGGATTGGGGGAAAATAATAAAATAAACCAAAAATAAGCATTCTAAATAAAATCAGTATTCTTCCATGCAAGTCAATGGCAAGCAGAAGACAACTTGGCCAGTGAGTAGTGGTTGCTAAGGGGGGAGGCTCAGTTTGAGACATGTAACTATGCATTAGCAGGCAATTCTAGCAAATTAGGGGAAGGATAGTGAATCCCAGTTTTCCCCAGCATGTGAGTCAGGTCCCAACAGTGTAAGAGTAGGAATAGCTTGGTGCAAGCCTAGAGGTAAGTGACATCACAGAGGGGTGTGTCAGGCATACTGTAAGCAGATTGGAGCCCTGTGGCTTGGATTTGCTCCTAGCTTAGCACAGCTAAGCTAGGGGGTGTGTCTAAACCTGCCTAGCAGTCTTTACAAAGCCTAAGAGGGTGTGTCCGCCGCGCACCGAGTTTGACTGGAGGAAAAAATAAGTTAAACAGAAAATAGCAGCAGTGTGCACATTTGTGCACTCTATGCAGCATGCACATGGGCTTAAACAGAAAAGCAATGGGAAGGGAAAACAGCAGTAGGAAGGTAATCAAGTAGTACTAGCTTAGCTCTCAGGTGAAATGTATCAGAATCAGCCAGTTACACAGGCAGCACACTAGCCCAGCCACCCAGAACACTACTATAAACTATGCCAACACCTACCCCTCTGATTTTTCCCACACTCTACACCACCAGTGTAAAGAAGCAGGGGATTTTAACACTCACAACAGCAAAATGTTAGGGGCTGCAATAGCTATCATACAACTTGTGGAAGAGGCTGAGGGTGGTGAGGATGTGAATGCTGCTGACCAACCCACAGTGAGGAGACGGAGAAGAGTGTACAGACCCAAGGTAACCTACTAAGAGCTACATGAGCTGGAGATAGTGGAGCGCTATAGGGTGGACATGGACCTCCTACAGCAAATTGTTGAGCGATGCCGGCCACACCTGACACACAGAACTAACAGGGGGAACCCATCCCAGTGGATACCATGGTATGTGTAGGCCTAAGAATACTAGCTACAGGTACCTCCCAAAGGACAACTGGGGATATGATAGGGATTTCACAGGTATCAGCATCCAAGGTACTCCACCATTTCCTGGATGCCAAGTCAGCACATGTCGGTGAGCATGTATATTTCTCCAACACCTGTGAGGCTTTGGCCAGCAATATGCATCTCTTCCACCAAATAACAGAATACCCTGAGGTAGTGGGTGCAATAGATTGCACGCACATATGCATCAAGGCACCACTTGGGGAACAGGGTAGGGTCTACATCAACTGCAAGGGCTTCCCCTCCATCAACTGCTAGGCCATGTGTGATGCCCAGGGAATAATGTGTGCGATGTCCAGGGCATAATAATGAATGTGTGTGCTGGCTGCCCTGGAAGCTATCACGATTCCCACATCTGGATCTGATGCAGCTGTACCAGTGATTGGCCAATGGGTACATCCCACATGGTCACCTAGTCAGGGATGCTGGATATGCACTGGAGCCATGGCTGATAACACCCATCAGAAATGCACATGCACCCAAACAAGAACTCCATAATGAGGCACATGCACAAACAAGAATCATAAAAGAACATGTGTTTGGGATGCTTAAGTCATGGTTCCGGTGCCTGGACACATCCAGTGGAGCCTTGCAGTACTCACCAGCTACATGTACCCAGATTGTCCTTCTATATGCCATGCTACACAATATGATCATGCGGAAACAGCTGCAGCAGGAACAGCACGGGGCAGGCCACACAGCTGTGCACCATTGTCAAGGCCTGCACAGGCACAGAGTGATCATAGGAGGAACAACCTGAGCCTGCCCCAGTATGTAGGCAGAAGGAGGCATGCCCAGTATGCCCTGGCCTCGGCAAAGAGGCAATGCATAGCACATACACTGACATGGGAGGGACCCAGGGAATAACACCTCTCTCTGACTCTCACATACAGTAAAAGGGATGCCAAACATTACACTACCTGTGCCTAACCATGTATAGGGAATGTACTATGTGCATCCAACATAGGCAGCCCTACAGCACCACCCTCAATACTGGCACACCCACAAGGTAAGTGACTCACACATGCCGTTCAGGGGGGGGGTCACATACCCAACAACAGTCACAGCCAGCAGGACAGGTGTAGACAAATACAGACAAATGTTGTGCTATGGCTTCTGAATGAAGCCTATGGGTAACCTCCCCCAGACCTACAAAGACATACTACAGCAGGCCAGGCAGTGGAATGTCAGTTGTGAAGGCTAGCAAGTAAGAAACTAATATGTAAGTAATTAAAAGCTAAGATCTGTAGTACATTGATATGCCTCTAGCCAGCATGATAGGTAAGACTACAGACTGAAATGGAGTACCCAACATACCAGTACATTCCTAGCAAATGTGTACAAGTGTCAGGTGTGTTGCTCATTCTACATAGACATATAGTAACAGTCAGGTGTGTCTCCCTCAATCCTGTGTGTAGAAATGTAGAAATAGTCAGGTGTGCCCTCCCCCCATCCTACATAGAAATATAGTAACAGTCAGGTGTGCCCCCCAATCATGTGTAGAAATGTAGAAATAGTCAGGTGTGCCCCCCATCCTACATTAGAAATATAGTAACAGTCAGGTGTGCCCCACAAACCTGTGTAGAAATGCAGAAATAGTCAGGTGTGCCCCCCCCCCGCTATGCAGAAATGTAGTTACAGTCAATGCCAAATGATCGATGTATATCCTGCAGAGACAGCATGCTACCTGTCGGTGTACAACACAAAGGTCAGCACTGCAGTACAAACTACCTGGACTTGATCCACACATGCAATACAGATGGCCATACTGGGCATGCTCACGCACTTAGAGAAATGAAGGCAATGTCAGTCTACTACATACTGAAAGGTCATACTGGGCATGCTCACACACGTCTGCAAACATCAGTGGATCAGACATATCTGTCAGTCTCAGTTAGCGCAGACACTTGTCAGTATGCACCACTCATGCCTTTCACACACAGTGGATAGTAATACAGACATATATGAAAGGACAACACACTATAGTAAGCCAAAGGTAGATGGACATAGATGTGTGGAAGAGGGTGACTGTGACAAGGAGCCATCCAGGCCTGTCCCACCCAGCACACAGCCAAAGGGCCCCAAACACATGAGGTGCAGATGTCACTGCAGATACTAGCCACCAGTATCTGTCAGCATTACAGTCTATGTGGTGCATGTGCCAGCTGTGCAACATGACTGTACAAGGAAGTAGTTATCTAGCAGCTGTATACAAATACTTGTGAACTATGACACTGTGTGCCCACATGTTGTGTGTCAACCCATAGATGAATGGGTTATAGCCCATGCAAACACACTGCCCTCCCCATAGCCCTACTATGACAAGCCTGCTGAGGTCATCCAATGTGAAATACACCTTTGGGAGAGTTGTAGCCCAGTAATATCCATGGCACATCCCATAGCTGCATACTGCTGTAGTGTGATAAGCTAGTTAGATAGGAGTTCTAATACCAGCCTTGGCAACTGTGTGTTTGTGTGTGTGTCTGTCTGACTGTGTAGAGAGAAATGATTTTTAGGGTAGTCACACTCCCAACAATTCAAATGCTCAACATTGGCAAGGCTGCTGATGTCATCCACCTAGAAATACATCTCTGGGAAGACTGTAGCCCAGTAATCTCTATAGTGCATCCTGTAACTGCATACTACTGTCGTGTGATAAAGTAGTTAGGTAGGTGTTCTAATCCCAGCCATGGTGTGTGTGTGTGTGTGTGTGTGTGTGTGTGTGTGTGTGTGTGTGTGTGTGTGTGTGTGTGTGTGTGTGTGTGTGTGTGTGTGTCTGTCTGTCTGTGTAGAGAGCAATGCTTTTTAGGGTACCCACACTGCCTACAGGTCATATACTCAACTTTGGTAAGGCTGCTGATGTCATCCACCTAGAAATACACCTCTAGGAAGGTTGTAGCCCAATAATCTCTGTAGCGTGTCTTGTAACTGCGTACTGCTGTATGTGATAAAGTAGTTAGGTAGATATTCTAATCTCAGGCTTAGCAAGTGTGTGTGTGTTTGTCTGTGTAGAGAGCAATGCTTTTTAGGATTCTCACACTCCCTATAAGTCATATACTCAACTTTGGCAAGGCTGCTGATGTCATCCACCTGGAAATATAACTCTGGGAAGGTTGTAGCTCAGTAATCTCTGAAGCGTGTGCCGTAACTGTGTACTACTGTAATGTGATAAAGTAGCTAGGTAGGAGTTCTACTCCCAAACATGGTAAGTTTGTGTGTGTGTCTGATTCTGTCTGTGTAAAAAGCAATGCTTTTTAGGGTGCTCACACTCCCTAAAATTCATATGCTATGCTCAACTTTGGCAAGGCTGCTGATGTCACCTACCTAGAAATACACCTCCGGGAAGGTTGCAGCCCAGTTATCTCTGTAGTGCATGCCGTAACTGCGTACTACTGCAGTGTGATTTAGAACTGTGTTAAGGTTCCATCCCCACCCATATCGGTTGTGGTGTTTTGTGTGCGTGTCACTGTCTGTTTAGGAAGAAAAGCATTTTAGGCTAGTCACATGCAATACATTTCAATTGGCCTACTTTGGCAATCCTGCTGATGTCATTCATTGTGAAATACACCTTTGGGGAAGGGGGTTTCCAGTAATTCCTCTGGTGCATCCTATAACACCACTATGCTGTGGTGTGATATAGACCTCTGTTAGGGGTTCTATACCCACACATGGTTGTGGATGTTTTGTGTGTGTGTCACTGTCTGTGTAGGGAGCAATGCATTTTAGGCTAGTCACACACAGTACATTTCAAATGGCCTACTTTGTCAATCCTGCTGATGTCATTCATTGTGAAATACACCTTTGGGGAAAAAGTACTCCAGCAATCTCCGTGGTGTGCACTATAACTGCATAGTGCTGTAGTGTAATATACTAGTTAGGTAGGGGTTCTACTCCCAGACATGACAGGTGTGTGTATGTGTAACTCGTATCCTGTGTGGAGGTGGCCGTGGGTGTGTGGCCAATGTGGAGCGGGTTTTGCATATTTATATATGGTGGCCCTACTAATATATCACAGTGTCCACTATACAGGGATAACAGATGTGAAATAGCTGAGAGGCTGGGGTGCAAAGCCATACCCATACATGTGACATGAAGGCCAGGCAATCACAGTTAGCAACCCCAGTATTACCCAGAACACACTCTCAAACCATGTCTCATACACACACACATGCCTAGGCAACAGACAAAATGTGGGTAGTACACTGCATATAGGTCACTGATAGTAACTATGGAGTTATAGCAGTGGGCTACAGAGAGCATGGCACCTTGTCAATCTGTCCAATATGCACGTACATGCATGCAGGTAAACCTCCTGCCCATTACCAGTTCCTGCCACAGGTGGGCAAGACTGGCACATCTGATGATAATCTGTGTTCACAACATGGGCCAGACACCCCAGGTACAGTTCTACATGTCACTGTACATGCATGTGGGTGGTGTGTACATCCCAGACACCATCCATGTCATGGACTAAGGAACACATACATGGCAAGTGATATACAGCATTGGTCACACACAATAGTCACCCAGGTGACTGGATGGGGGATACAATAGCCACCTGTGTGGGCAAATGCAGAAACTACAGCCCTAAGCCACTATGCAGATCATTGTCATGTGGCCTGATGCCAAAGTACACCCATCACCTAGCCTTGTATAGCTGTCTGGCACAGTCAATCATGGCATACCCATGCAGATATACACCCATGCACCCATGCATGTCAGTACTGGCACACTGTGTGTTTGTGTTAGTATTGTATGGTGTGTATGTTCACATCCTCACTCACTACAACCCCCACTGGCATACAGAAGCATGCTGTCTGATGTCAGACACCTCCCCATACCCTTTGCCCATACAACCTCCGTATGACCTGTGTGGTGCATGTGATACCTGAACAGTGATGTGTTGTGGAAATCCCACTACTGAAGAGTTGTAATCCTGGCCCTGCCAAGTGTGTCAATGTGTGTGTGTCCCTGAGATGGTGTGGCTGTGTTGACACTGGCACCTGTTCATGCGGACAGGCATGTGTACGTCACCTACCATATAGCTACCGTATCCATGTTGCAGATGTCACTCAGCATCACATATATGTTCTGAGGGCTTCACAACAATAACCCATATGGCGCATCCAATAACTGCATGGAACTGTGATAGTACAACATAGTCGTTAGGGGTTTGATACCCTGTGCTGGTAGGTGTGTGATACAAACATGCTTAGGTTTTACTTTCTCATCCCTCCCTTTCTTGTCTTTGCATCTGTCTGCCTCTCCCACTCCTTCTCTGGTGGATGTGTAGACCTACACCTGCTTTGCTTAGGCAGCAGCATGTGTAGCTCATGATCAGCTGATGGCCTCTGCCAATTGCATGGAAACACACTCCAATATCTAGGAACATCATGTTGAAGTTGGCCCTTTTCATTCAGTGTGAGCAGGAACTATATCTGTTGTTTTGCAAACAGCATCTCAGATGGACTGGGGATTTACCTCTAACAACACACACTGTGGAAACAGGGCAACACACAGGAGGGGGATGTGCCTGACCTGACTACAGACTGTATGTGCTGCTATAGTGCATTTGGAGTAATGTTGGTTTAACAGTGTGTGTGTGTGGATATGGCTGTCCTACATGTCTCAATACCTGCCATGTCAGTTCTATGTTTATGAGGAATCCCCATCTGCAGGGTCATCTGCAGACTGGGCAGTGTGTTATGCCCTTTGGTTTCATGTGTTACCCATAGAGCATCGATCTATGGACTGCAGAAGGTAGTGTTAGGATGCAGTCTGTAAATGGTGAAAGCCGTGACAGTTACCGACTACATATCCCTCATAGGACATATGTTGCAACAAACCCTGTTACAACAGTAAATGTATGAGGTTATCACAGCAGCATGGCAATATTGGCCCTGTGTATGTGCTTCCAGCCACAACACTGTCAACCTTTGTACATATTTCATGCATAAAGAGGTGCATATGTGCTGTACAACATAATTAGTGTCATCATATCTGATAACAAGCCAGGGAGATATCAGACTGCTACACATGTTATGTACAGTAGGGGTTATATGTGATGACATAACCTGGACATACTGTGGTTGTTTGTACAGTACTGAGGTCTGTGTACTTATAGTGAATGTCAGCAGTGTGTGTATTGTTAATATGTACCTTGGCCTGTGTACAGACTGTGGTAGTTGTCATCGTCCTACGTCCTGTCCTATCTGATGTTACATGCTGCTCCATTCTATGTTACCGTATTGACTTACATGTTTGTAGGGCCATACACACACATGTCCCATACCACAGTCAGCCCAAACTGTGTAGCAGCCCAGTATATGTAGGGTTAGTGTATGGGTGGCACATATGAGGATGGTGTTGAACGGATAGTCCATATACTGTAATATTATGCTAGCTTGCCATATGTGGCTGTGTTCTCATTGGTTGTGGTTATGCACTTTCACACAGGTGTATCTTACCCTGTGCTGTGACATGTCTGTACAGCCTGCTATACATGCAGGTATATGTGCATTCCCCCATAGGAGATGTAGGCCAGTGTTGAGCCAGTCTGCCTGTAGCCTGCACAGTGCATTGTTACATACCTTGCAGCTTAGTGTACTTACCCAGTGAGATGTCATGTGCAGATATTTGCCAGATGTACTGCTGCCGGGCCTCCCTTAACAGTCATGTATGTCAGACAGAACAGTGGGATGGTGTACAGCTGTATGTCAATATCTAGTGAGTAGTATGTGGCCATGGCACCCCTGTACCAGTGGTTATTATGTGCCAGGCCAGACAGGGGTGTGTGAATGCATAACCTATGGTGGCATATGTATACCAATTGTTATGTGTTATACCCATCTACATGACTGTTAGCATCCATATTGTCAGGCATGGTACAAGTGTTTTGCACTAAGGGGTTCTGTGTATACCTCTGGACTGTATAGAGTGTCAGAATGTCCACACATATTGGCCAATATCTCTGCTGCAGTAGACAGGGGCAGTACATGCTAGCAGTGGTACTTTACTATGATGTCCTTAGGATGTCTGAAGTAACCAATGGCACACATGTGGAAAGAAGATGCGACCTCCCACACACACCATGTCTGCTAAGACAATCCCAATTACAGTAACAATAGTATATAGAACTGTAACAGTACACAAATAAAGGTTTTCCATTCCTGCAAACCTGTGTGTGGTGTTTTTTCCTATGACCTCTCTGTGGGTATATGTTGCAGGCAATGATTGTCATTTGTATGGGTGGCGCATACACTGTCCAGTTGTTCAGGTATGAACTGTAGGCATAGTGGCTGTTCCATATTTTGTGCACCTTCTACATATGTTTCTTACTGTACATATCTCTGCGTGTGTATGTGTAGTCACATGTAAATCTCTATATATGTAATTATATATATAGGTATATCTGTGTCTGCAGATATGTGCCTGTGTATCTGTATCCTGGGGATGTTGATAGCTTCCACAATTTACAGTTCCTATGAGAGCCAGACTGTACTGCATGATATGTTACCAAATACCAGCCTGACATCACACAAGTGGGATGTAGTACTGTTAACATCTTGAGCCCATGTCATGTCAGGTCCTGGTTATGTGATCTGGTACACTTGATAGTGTATTGCAGGGCGGATGTGTTTGGCTGGGGGGATATGCCTATTTGTACAAGACGTATATTGTTTGGGGACTCCCAAACCCATTAACGGTGCATGTGGACATATCTGTTTTTGTTGATCTACCATTACTATCTACAGATGTATGGCCACATATACCTATATATATATATATATATATATATATATATATATATATATATATATATCAGCTTACATATCTATGACTATGTCTGTATATACCTACATAGCTATATATCTGCATACATATATGTACCTTGCTGTGTACATGTAGACATATAGGTGCAGATATATGTGTCAGTGTAGGCATTTGCAGGTATATATATATATATATATATATATATATATATATATATATATATATATATATATATATATATATATATATATATAAATATTTCTAAATATACATATATATATATATATATATATATATATATATATATATATATATATATATATATATATATATATATACACATATATACATATATAGATATGTTATGTCTGTTTAGATATTAATATATTTACACACACACCTACATTTAGATGTTGGTATACATTCTCTGTACTGTTGCATGACTGGACTGGATGATATGTTTCTG
Organism: Protopterus annectens; assembly: GCF_019279795.1. Classification (NCBI taxonomy): domain Eukaryota; kingdom Metazoa; phylum Chordata; order Ceratodontiformes; family Protopteridae; genus Protopterus; species Protopterus annectens. The sequence continues at coordinate 1,282,800,083 of NC_056733.1, forward strand.
AAAACATCAGATTTTATGTATATCTGTCATGGCTTAGTGGTAAATCATATTTTGCTGCTGGGAAGGTCTATATATAGATATGTATATACAGATATATATATATATATATACAGATATAGATATATATATATATATATATATATATATATATATATATATATATATGGGTCTACTTCTAAACACCGACACGACGATTCCCCGACACAAAACTCACCGACGCCAAATAACCGACAACACACAAACCCGACACAAACCCGACAACGCAAAACACCGAACACCAAAACACCGACACACGGAACGTAAACAACACGCGACACTACATAGCATACACACTAGCCCTGACCCAAACCCTAACCCTAAGGTCCGACACTATCGCACACATCACCTACCTGCACCCTAACCCTAACTCACTTACCCACCCCTAGCCCAAGCTCCGACACTAACGCACACATCACCTACCTGCACCCTAACCCTAACTCACTTACCCACCCCTAGCCCAAGCTCCGACACTATCGCACACATCACCTACCTGCACCCTAACCCTAACTCACTTACCCACCCCTAGCCAAAGCTCCGACACTAACGCACACATCACCTACCTGCACCCTAACCCTAACTCACTTACCCACCCCTAGCCCAAGCTCCGACACTAACGCACACATAACCTACCTGCACTCTAACCTTAACTCACTTACCTGATCACTCCTACCTCCGTCACTGTCGCACACTTACCGGGTCGCGATCACACATTACCCTTGTCGGTCTTTCCACTGTCGGCGAATCACCCTGTCGGTATACGTACCTGTCGGTCATCTGGCGTCGGTGATTTCCGCGTCGGGGAATCGGAGTTTCGGTCTTTAGAAGGGGACCCATATATATATATATATATATATATATTTATATATATATATATATATATATATATATTCATATATATATATATATATATATATATATATATATATATATCTATATATAAAAATAGAGAACATAACAAAGACATATATGAACACAGGCACCGTTAATGGGGGTGAGGGAGCTCAAGCAACATAAGTCTTACACATATCGATACCCCCCAATCAGGAAAACAGGTCTGCCCTGCAATACAGTACCAGCTGTTGCAAATGCCGTAACCAGGACCTGACACTACATGGCCACAAGATGTTAACAGCAAGCCATCCCACTTGTATTATGTCAGGCTGGTATTGATAACATATCATGTAGTACAGTCTGGCTAGCACAGTGAATGTACAATGTGTAAGCAATAAACAGTCCTAAGATGCGTATGTATGTATATATATATATATATATATATATATATATATATATATATATATATATATAGATAGATATACATATATATGTACCTACACATACACACACAGGGGTATTTCTAGGAAGATACATAGTCAGAGGGTGCACACCATACTGAACAGCCAGTATCCCTACAGTTGCAACCTCATCTGATGGACAGTGTATGATTCACCCATCCAAAGACAGTTGTTGGCTGAAACATATACCTACAGAAAAGTCAAAGGATGTAACACAACACACAAGTTTGTATATATAAGAAAGGTTTATTTGTGTACTATTACAGTTGTATATGCCATGTCATATAGCTGATTATGCTTTGAAATACATACAGAGTAATGCAGCTCTCAAACAGATCATTTATTACAGTAATCTGAAAACATCACATCTGTTGGTGTCCATGACAAGGCCTTCATGTAGTACAACAGAAAAGACAGACTGGGCCACAGGATAACAAGCAATCAACAGTATGTAATGCAGATGTATACCCCAGTGGCCTCTAAATACACTCTGCATGCAATCACTAGGGGAAAAACACCTAGGTTGACACAATGGCTGGTATCTTTTACATAGCAATGCATAACTTAAATCATCACAATCACACTGATGGCAGTAAGCAGTAGGCTAGCAATGTTCACAAGGTGAACTGTATGGTAATGTACATCAGTATACATTAAGGCAGCTTACTACTGGTATTCCTCACATGTTGTAATACCCTAGGATGGATACCCACACACACACATATATATATATATATATATATATATATATATATATATATATATATAAAATGCTGTACACCATTATTTATTGTCATCATACCTGATAACAAGACAGTCAGATAACAGACTGCTGGACATGTTGTGTGTAGTGGGGTTGTTTCTGTGGACATTACTTGGACATTCCATGTTTGTGTGTACAGTACTGTGGTCTGTGTTTGTAGGACAGGGGTTTGCAACCTTCACTATCCAAAGATCTAGTCCTTACCCCTCACTCACCAAACTAAATTAATCGGGAGGCACAACAGCTATCTGACTCCTAAAATGGAGACAGCAGATTATATATGGTTTCATATATAGTTATACTAGATATAAAATAACAAAGTGTATAAGAACAATACCTAACATATGTCCATAATTGTGTTCCTGTGTTGGGATTGCTTGATCACTCTGTGTGTGTGTATGTGCGTGTGTGTGTGTGTGTGTGTGTGTGTGTGTGTGTGTGTGTGTGTGTGTGTGTGTGTGTGTGTGTGTGTGTTGTGCTGTAGAGTGTCCATTAAACTTCAGAGGTACAGGGAGCCACTACAGCAGGGTAGAAGAGACACATTTGGCTCCAAAGCCGCAGGTTGCAGACCCCTGAGTTAGGATGATTGACGACAGTATGTGTATTGAGCTTATGAACCTTGGGCTCTGTACAGACTGTGGTAGACACCATTGTTCTTGGTCCTGTTCTATCTGATGTTACATGCTGCTCCAGTGTATGGCACCCTACTGACTCACATGTCTGTAGGGCCAGACACGCATGTGTCCCATACCACAGACAGCCATTGGACCACACTGTGCTATGATCAGTGTATGTAGGGTTAGTGTGTGAGTGGCACATATGAGGATGGTGTTTATCAGACAGTTGTTACAGTGTCATATTAAGCTTGTGTATCATATGTGGCTGTGGCTGCATTGACATTAGATGTGGGTATGCATTTTCTCACAGGTGTCTTCTATGCTGTGCTGTGACCTGCATGTCGAGCCCGCTATAATCGCAGGTACATGTGTATTCCCCCATACAATATGTAGTCCAGTGTTGCAGCAGTCTGCCTGTAGGTTGCCCAGTGCTTTGTGACATGCCTAGCCGCCTACTGCAATTACCCAGTGTGCTGTTATACCCAGTTATTTGCAAGACATACTGCTGCTAGGCCAGCATAACTGTTGTACATTTCTGACAAAGCAGTGGTATGTTGTACAGAAGTACTGGGTAGTATGTGGCCATGTGAACTCAGCACCATATGTATCTGGACAGACTGGTGTGTATGCATGCATACATGTGGGCATATGTACCCCAGTATTGTTGTGATATACCCATGTACATGGCTAGTAACATCCACATTGGTAGGTGTGGTCCACATGTCTTGCATGAAGGGGACATGTGTACACTTCCGGACTGACCACAGTGTCAGACTGTCCACATATATTGGTCATATCCCTGCTGTAGTCCACAGGATCATTACTGTGCTAGCAGTGGTACTGTACTATGACGCCCTTAAGATGTCAGTCCATAGGCAATGGCGCACATGTCTACAGCAGATGTGACCTTGCACACCCAACATGTCTCTTAAGACACCCCTATGACAGTAGCAACAGTCTACATATATACCTGCAATACATCCATGACATCCCCTTGCACTACGGGGTTGGGATTCTTAGTGCTGAGGTAGGACTCCACTCCATGTTCTCGACATATGGTAAACATATATGTGTACACATATATCCACATATCTATATAGATATATACACATATACATATCCACATACATATATGGACATATACATATCCACATAATATATGGAGATATATATGTACACACACATATATATATATATATATATATATATATATATATATCCATATAAACACTCACACATATACATATACACAGCAATGACTTCAACAAGTGGCTAAGCATCTGATGTCATTCAAAGGGGATTCAGTATCTGTCTGCCTGGGATGACATGATTTACAAGCCACGATGCTTTGCCAGAGATGGTCTGCACCTGTTGCCCCTGGGATTCAGGTTACTGGCTACAGATCTTGGCACCCCCATAGTGCCTTATCTAGGCAAGGTTCAAAGGACAAAAACACCACTGTAACATATGCAAGCATGCAAAACTGAAGGTAATGTGACTCAATGTTACAAGTCTAAACCTAAAAAGGCACTTTCTTGAGGCACACCTACAAATGGGGAACATCGATATCTGTGCAGTAACTGGGACCTGGTTCAACTCTCCAGAGAGCACACCTGTAGTACCTGGCTACAACTCTTATCACACATTTCAGGCTACAAACCAAGACCACAACACTACAGGTGGAGGAGTGTCCATATTCGCCAAGGTTATTCACATCTTCAGCCTAGTTCCGAACACAATGCATCTGAGAATCTCCAGATGCAACTAACACTAGGTAAGACTGCAATCCAAACTGTAGCTTGCTACAGATCCCTCTCCATGCCCCAAGATTCTCACTGCACTATTATAAACATACTGGACAATATTAAGATACAACCAAACACCATAATACTGGGTGATTTCAACTACCCTACCATGAACTGGGAAAACAACTCGGGTACCAACACCTTTTACCAGCGGTTCCTGTAATTCATACATTCCAACCCCCTGGATCAACTAATTCATTGTCCAGCCAGGGTCTCCAATATCTTAGACCTGGTCATTACCAACATGGGATAAAGATGCTCCACACCAGTGGTCACCCCCTCATTGGTCAGGTCTGACCATAAGGTGATCATCGTTGGCATCCACATCCCACCCCCACCCACCAGTAAGGAAACCTCCATAAAAACCCTCTCCAAAGCCAACGCCATGCTATTTAAGTTAGAAGTGACAAACTTCATGACACCCATGGAGATGGGAGCTGAAAGTGCAACTGGTGAATCCTACACTAAGGTACTGTATGAGCACATCCACTTGTGTATGAATTGTGCCATCCCAAATAGAACCAAGACACTGTCCTCCAAAAAAGGAAGCTGATCTTGTGCTCCACTGCCATAAACAAACTATACAACAAAAGGATGAAACTGTTGCAGAAAAAAGGATAATCCCAAAATGCAAACTGCTCCCTTACCAGGCTCAGTAAGGAGCTGATATCCCCTCAAAATCTGCAAAAGCTTGCTACATACATATAATTGCCATAGTTTCCAAAGGCAACCACAAGACATTCTATACTTATGTCCAGGATCTAAATGGCAATACTCAGAACTGCTCTGAGCTACAAGAGAATTACATTAAATGTACTGATTCCGGGTTTGCCAGTATCCAGGCAGATCTATTTAGTGCCATTTTCACCCTCCTCTCACACCCTAAAGGGCCCATCTCAGTACCAAAAGATTGCCAAATTCCAGTAATCATGGTCACACAGGTGGAAATTGCACTATCCACTGCTAGGAATACAGCATCCATGGGACTGGATGACATCCCGGGCTGTGTACTGCATGAACTACAAAATAAACCCGCATCTCACCTAAGTGCCATGTTTAATCATAGCCTCACCTCAGGCTTTGATCCCACTGAGTGGCGCACAGCTAAAGTTATCACACTCCACAAGGGGGAATCTACCTTGGATCCCAGGAACTACCATCCCATCAGTCTGACAAGCCTGATCTGCAAGGGCATGGAATGCATTATCATGCAACTTATAAACAAAGACATTGGCAACCAGCAAACACTGGATCCCACCCTGGTTGGGCTTGTGAAGGGCCAATCTTGCCTCCTGAACCTGATTGACTACTTTGAATCAGTCTCTGGAGCTGTGGAAGAGGGTAAGACAGTCCACACAGCCCATCTGGACTTGGACAAAGTCTTCGATAATATCCCCCACTCTGGAGACATAGTTAAACTTATGAAGCTGGCCATAAACTCCTGTGTCACTCAATGGGTTTCCAACTGACTTGCTGATGGAATCCAAACAAGTAACAAGTGTAGTACCTCAGGGTCAGTCCTGGGACAGCTCTTGTTTGGCATCTACTTCGCTGAAGTACAGGCCAACACTATGGAACTTTGGCTAACAAAGTTCACAGATGACTGTAAACTGGGAGCCATTATTGCATCCCCAAATGATGTGGATATTCTACAACATGGCTTTACAGAAACAGATGCTTGGTGCAAGAGCCATGTTTTCAAGCTTAATGCCAAGTAATGTATAGTCACCCCCTTTGGAAATACCATGTACCTATGAATTACCACATAGGTGGCAGTACACTAAACACTGAAAGTGTGCTCACAGACATAGGGACATAGGTGGACAGTGGTCTCACCTTCATTAACCACATTGCCACAACAGTAAGGAAATCCTTCTATGTGGTACACCTCATCACTGAGGGCTTTGCATCCAGAAAAAAGAAGGTAATTGTCCCATTGTACTTATCTCTCATTACACCTAGTATAGAGTGCAATGCCCCATTTGGTATGTACCTCACAAGACATCTGCGACAGCTGGGAAGGCAGTGGAAATACCTCACTATAAGAATTACAGACCTAAAGCAAATGGCCTATGCTGACCATCTAGAAATCCTCCAGCTATACTACAAGGCTATGTCAGACCCTGGGAAATGACATCTGTAATAAGTGTATGTACTGCCATGTACAGTACATGCGTCTATGTGCTGTCATTACAGTAGCAAAGGGTTTTGAGTGTCATGTCTGGGAAACACAAGTATATGAGACCTGCACAGCACTGTTATTCATGTGAATGTGTTACATGCAGGGGCAGCAACCCAGGGTATATGCTGTCACACTGGCATGTTGTGTAACATGGCATTACTACTGTTGACAGTGCTGTCCCAAGCAAGGGTAGGGTGCTAACATTACTACTGACAACAAGCACGCCTGCGGGCATAGCTGCACTCTGAGGCCTCACTGTCATGTTCCTGGTGTGTGGGCTGTGTCACTGTACATATCCCCTACTGGATAATAATCAGACATGTGGAATGAAACTCTAGAGTACTGTCTGTACAGCACATGTTAGTGAGGGCTTACAACATGTAGTAATGGTATACATATTGTTTTCAAACATCCATCTGTTGACACATTCATCCTACTGCATAGCTACTCACCAAACTGGTGTCTGTCAGTCCCTCTACAGATGTGCAGATGGCAGGTATCCAGCTGGGATACATACTGACAACCTATGCTTGATTGACACTGACACATCTGGCCAGCTGTGTACTACCTGTCACATATAGGAGACTACACCCTGTATGGGCCACATGCCATGGGTACCTACACTACACTACCACAGTCAACTGGACATGCTTGGCTACAGGTCTCCATCACAAACACTAACCATGTGTTGTAATACATGTTGCATACATGTTAACTGGATCACCTCAGTGGCCATGTGCAAAAGGCACCCAGAGGATTGGCTGATGCATGTCAATCTCACCCTGACAGTCACTAACATGGTATCTGTTGATAGATTGCCTGCTGGCACATGGCAGGTGGCATGATACCAATGTACACACACCCCCTACACATCCAATCCTCCATGGACAATAGCCAGGTACACAGCTATGACCACCTGCAGCAATGCACCACAGTACTGACACGTGCACGTGTGTATTACTGAGGATAGCAGTGTTTGTGTGTTAGTACATCTGTTGTTGGGAAATTCCATGATGGCCTTCACAACTGCCTCAACTCCCATTGCCATAGTCAGATGTGGCCGCTGCTGTATTGGACATGACATGTACCCTGTTACCCTCCTCTCCCTAACAGCTATGTGTGCCTTGCAGTACCAGCACAACAGTGTTGTACAAATGGTTCAATAGGCATGAGAAACCCATTGAGGTCTGCCAAGTGTGTGTATGTGTGCATGTCTGCATATCTGTAGGGTACACCATTCTGAGGCCACATACTCCCATTACATTACACATTGCCACACAGTAGTACAAATAGTGTTGTCGCTGTCCATAGGTGAGGCATCGCAATGCAACACCCTACTATGCCTGTGGCATGTGCATTAGATGCATATCCCAGTAGTGCCACTGTTGTGATATACAATGGGTTGTATTGGCATTGTGGGCAATGTGTGATAGTGGGTATGTCAGAGTATCATAATGGGTTCCAGTATGTACAATATCCATTGGGGGATATGGGTGCTGAGTACACTGTCATTACACCATGGTACACCTGGTATATGTCACTGTCACCATCAACCATACAGGTAACTGTTACCACAATACAGCCCAGTTATTCATGTGCTATGTGCAGCCTACCTGTAAAACATTGGACACACAGACTAGTTATCTAGCACCAATACGCCCAGGTCTCTAAGATGTGTGTCTGTCTGTTATGTATTTGTCAATGTGTATATGATGGTATGACACACTATGTATTCTCCATATACAAGCATTAAATCACCCATTAGCATATTGTACATGTCTGTGGACATTCTGCATGTAACATGTAACCTGGTACACACCTCACCCTAAACGTTGTGTGGTGTGTGCAATGAAAGCCACATAGTTCAGTAGCACTACATACCTAGGTACGGGTCTAGTCACAGTGTTGCCAAGTAAGGATGTGTGTGTATGTGGATAGGTTGACATAAGGTTGCAGATTATACACGTCCCAGCGGGTCACCTGTCAATGTGGCACAGGCAATAACTGTTATGCAAACCTGTGATGTGCACAACTGTACACCGGATATGTCATGGCCATGGTGTCACCACAGTGCCACAACCCTTGTGGAATATGACTGCAGACCATCCTCCTGCTGACACATGTACACTTATAACACAAATGGATAACATTATGGAGATCACACTCAATCAGTGTTACTAACAGCTGAAATGCATCATAGCTGGATGGCTACACTACCTGACATGTATGCATTACACATTACCCCTGGCAATATCTTACACTGCAGTACATTGCAGCACTCTATTACAGTCACCGTGTGCATCAGAACTATATTAGCCTGTCCCGGCATCAATGTTATGGATGACAGGGATGTGGCACAGGTATCATCGTATACACAAGGTGTGTTGCTGGTTTGCCAGAGGCCGAGGGTGGTCCATACATTTGACACCATGTGTGTGGGTGAGGGGTTTATTTCTTTGATTGTGACATGGTGATGTGGTGTGTGTCACTATGGGGTTGCCCTAGGTGTGTTTGCATTGTGTGTGGGTATGCATGCACACAGTTCTGTCATGTGGCTGCCCTATACAGGTGTTTTTGGGCAGCTGCAGACAATACCTGGCAGGGTGTACAGTTTACCGCCTCTGGCCACAGACACACTGACTGTGGCTGCCAGGGGTTCCATGGGCACGTGCAGGTACAGACCTTGATGTGCTACTCTCCCCTGATGATGACAGATGTACGCTAGAACCTTGTCCCACCGTGGACTGGCTAGGGCCACATGCACAAGGCCTGCTGTGGTGTGGTGTGGACAGCACCCCAAGTGGTGTGCTGGGGTTGGTACTGCCACTGCATGAGCAGCTTGGTGTCCTAGCACATCCATGTTGACCACCAGCAGCTGGTGTCTCTGGCCTACATCCATGCGTCTGTCACACCACTCCCACCACGTTTTCAAGCACAGACATACCACGGTTGAGGGGGCCCACCATCTTACCCCACCATCTATCCATGATCTTGTTATGTTCACGGAGGGCAGCAGCAAGTTCATGGATGTTGTCACTTACATATGGGAAAGCAGCCCTCTGCAGCCTCAGGCCCTGTCTGGTGTACATTTCCATACATACTTGTGCATCCATGACAGCCTGAAACATGCTCCTGGTGGTACCAGTTGTGGTGCCTCTGCCAGGGCCATGATGACCAGCGTCACTCCCATGAGCACCACGATACATCTGCCTATGTGGTGCCCTGTTAGACATTTGACTATGCCAACTGTGACCCGACACAGTCGGCATGAAAACCACACTTTTCCGATCACCGGCACCAGCTGCCAACTGTCCCTCTGCTATGGCCACTTGTGATGGGGTGTGTATGGGCACTGGAACTGTGTTGTGTGCATGCTTGGAGTGGCTAGGAGGGTGATGACAAATGATGGCACCATGTCGGCCTCTGACAACCCCACCTGTGCCTCAACATTACCATCATCATCATCATCATTGGTGCCTGTACGAACACCAACCTCATACTGCATGCAGGAGGGACCCTGACCCACCTCGCCACCTGTGGGGGGAAACAAACACACACTTTAAGACCTGTACAGCATTGCATAACAGTACACACATTTACACACACACACACACACACACACACACACACACACACACACACACACACACACACACACACACTCACAGTTACAGTCCAACTTACTATTTCCCTGTCCTTGGGTTTACAGACAGTCCCACATTCAGTTACATATATTCCCCATCCTGCATGACACTTGCTAACATACACTCATTAGTACTACCCATTAACATATCATTCCTCTCCATGCCTACACGTGTGATCACAACACATGACCTGTTACTCCATCACCTCCCTGACTTGAGTGGAGTAGGTTGTACATGGCTTCACTGCTGACATCCAGTGTTAACCCTGTGTATGTCCTGTCATGGTGTACATGGCCCCTATATGGTTGGGACTGCTACATTCACTACATATGTCACACACTGGAGTCTCATACTACAGTCTTGCTTGATACATGCCACATCTACTGCACAATCAATCTAGCATGTGGACAACAGTGATATCTGGATACACTCACTGGTGTGCTCTGGTAATTCCCCATTGCATTAGTAGTGCTGCATACCTTGCTATGCTATCAGCTGTCCTGTGTTTACATATCAGACAGGTTGTCCTGGTGTCTCATGTGTCACTGCATGTACGGTACAATCCCAAGTAGAAGTACTGCCATGTGATTAATCCCACAATCACCTGTGCATACATGGACGCACACACAAACAGACAAACATGTACACACACATCTGACATGCATTAACCACACTCCACACCACCAGGTTGCACTTACAGACACAATCAACACACACCCACCCCCCACACACATACATCTACATGTGAGGCTGCAAAACTTTTGTACACACAGTCCTCCCATTACCCTTCTGTCAGCATTTATTACATATGGTACTCAACAGCATGCAGTGCAACTATAGTGACTTCATCCTAGCGCCAGTATACATGTGTGTGATGCATGGGCTGTGCTTGTAGGTTATGGCCCTTCCCCTTGATAACACTGCACCCATGTACAAAGTGTTACTGTGGACCAGTTCTGCACCCTGCCTTGTACTGTGCACGATACCTCACAGGTGTACAAACCATTGCTGCATATGTAGTACTGTATCTTATGTCAGCTCCAATGCTCACAGCCCCTATGTGTTAGAGCAACTCATACCTGGGATGATATGTGAACAGATGTCATTTGTGAATGCCTGATGTCTAGTTTACAGATCACAACATCAGCAGTGCATGTATGACCAATACAAGACTATTACACTGACAACCGCCAGACCTTACCATGGCTATGGGGGGAGTGCCCTACACATGTCCCACAACTCTGCATGGTTGCAAGCTCTACTCGTGCACATCCGTTGGAGTTCACACATTGTTGTCACTGTTACTGTGGAGTCAGGGTTACATCTTCCTCAGTTACTTAACCTGATTTTGTGCAGATGCAGCCATTCTTGGCATACATAGGATTCCTGCTGCAGTGAACTGCTGTGCCATGATGACACACCCTCCCCACCTCCAGCCTTTTTGCAGATGCTTGACAACTATGGCCTACACATGTGTCAGTTTGCAGTGTCCAATGAATGGGACACTACATGCAACAGCCTACTACCAGCTAATTATGTGGACCATGGTACTATGTTGTGACATAGTGTCGATCTGTAATGGTTGCTATTGTAATACAGGTATATTTACAGTTGTAGCACCATATGAGGGTGTTGTTTCACACATATCCCTACTGTAGGCCATGTGTCCTGCCATTCTTTTCATCCCTGTGGATACATTTCACAATGACAGGATGTTGGTTTTCTTGCATGTGTCTGATGTAACCTTCCGATACCCCATCATGATCTCCACTGTGATGCAATGCATTTCACAGCAATGAAACATGCATGTGTACAGCATGCAGTATGAGTAGCTGTGTTAGATGTGTGCATGGAATATCCCATAGCTATTACTTGCCTGGTGTATTATCAAGCATTGTCAAGCATGACCATGAACCATACTCACCGGCTACAGGCTGCTGCCTTGGTGGTATCCTGGAGAGACCTACATAAGAGTCTGAGAGAGTTGATATCAATGGCCACAGCTGTGGCATTTGTAAAGGGTGAGTGCAGCATTATGGTACGTCAGCAATAGAAGTCCACAATACTACAGCTTATGCATAACTGATTATTACTACTACACAGCAACAGACTATGTATACGACATTTCAGATATGGATGATCTACCTGTACAGATGCAGATGCATACACAAGAGTGATCTAATGATGTGCTCTGGGGCCTTATCTGCATGCTCATCAGCTGGTGCGTTGGTAGCACCCACCTCCACAATGCTCCCTGTCAGTTGTTGGTTCTGCAGTCAAGCAGGCACCACAGGGCTGCTGAGAAGCTCCTCCACAAGGGTCAGGGGTGGATGGATGGCATGCCCCCCCCCTATTATGAGGTGGTCCCTCCATAAGGCAGCTGCACGCCGATGTACATGGCAAAGCAGGTCAGTGCAATGATGCCGGACCTGCTCATAACTGCAGTTTTGCAGGCCGACATCATTCACCATGTGGACTAGATCATTCCACAGGGTGGTCCTCTCCTGCTGATCACGGGCTGTCCTGTCAAAATGTAGTGGGTAGTGCTGTATGAGGTGTTCCACAATTACCTCCTTTTCTGCAGCACTGAATACTGGCAGTCTTGCATGAGCCATCTTCCCTGGAAGAAATAAAGATGGAAACAGGTCTGAGCAACTCATACAGCAGGGTTACCATAGTTCTTAATACACATCTCTGTCTCCCCCCACCATATCAGCTACAACAAACCATTCACACAATGCAATTGGTATGTCGACAGCTTTCCTACCATTGGGACATATGTTGTATTGTACCACGCTTTGTGCTATGTGTTTGTACCACGCTTTATGCTATGTGTTTGTAGCCATGTTCCCTGTGGGGACACTATCTTTGCTGGTCTGCTACAGACTATTTCATCTGCATGCCATTGTCAGTGCCACTATGGTTCCACGTGTGCATGTCGTATGCATTCTATGTGGTTGCTGCAAATCTGCCATTCCGTGTTATTGGGGATATCTATGCATGGCGTTGGACATGTTCCAGGATTGTGTGGACTATTACAGCCAACATATGTTTCATAACAGTGACACAATAGCATGTGTAGGGGTTAGTTGCCAGCAGACCCACCTCTCCCACCTCATCTGGCCATTCCTGTCCCAGAGACTTCCCATGTTTTGGAACAAGATTCCAGTCTACATTAGGCAAAGCTCCTTGCTAACACTCTTCAAGAGAAACCTTGACGAGTGGATGGGAAACAGAAAGTTTACCCCGGGGATCATCCCAGTGGCTCTGCAGGACAGAGACACAGGGAACTAATCTAAGGGGGCAGTGAAAGCCAACACATTCTGGCTAGGCTTATAAATGCCTTCAGGCAGATAGCTTAGTACCTACCTATGAACCTATGAACCTATGTTACCATGCCACATTGCATCTGGGACCCACTATGGGACCTTATTACCTACTGTTCCTGCACTACCTTCAGGTGGAACCACCTCAGGAGATGGTGCCTCCCCACACATGAGCACACACAGACACAACCCTGTCACCCAAATTCAGGTCCAGGGTCTGGTGCATAGAGAGCTCCACAGAGACATGGGGGACTTTCTACATCACCTGGAGCCCTGCAGTACACATACATAGGGTGGATATGCTTGCTCCTCCTGCACAGCCCACAGCCCAAGCACCTTTAGGACCATGTAGATGCTGTCATGACTGTCCATGGGTGGGGACCTTGGTCCCATTGCTTCCATATGGGGGCTCACTGGCATACATTTTGCAGACAACACTCCCCATCCACGGTGTTTACACAGCACATGTGTCATATACCAGCCCTGTATGCTGTTTTTCTGTCTGCAGACCCAACCTACATACCACAATTTGCCTACTAGCCTTCACCAATATACAACTCCTACCTTCATGAACAAATGCGATGTGTTCTCAACATGGGTTACACACCACATGTCAAAGTCTATTTTGCACCCATGTACTGCTGTATATATATGTTGTGTAGGGTGTATATCACAACATCGAAGGTGCAAAATCTCGAACGGCAAAGCATCAATTTTAACAATTGGCTAAAGTATTGGTGTCATTCAAAGGGGATCCAGTGTCTAAAAAAAATTAAAAGACCAATGGTTAGACCACAGCTGAAGATAAAAATGGAATAATCCACATCAGGAAATAAATCACTTGCAGCTTCACAGTAGTGTCCTTTTTAAAACCAAAAGTTGTAACTGAGATGTAGTAGTCAAGGTAGGAAACGGTTCACTTGCAGTTTCACACCACTTTATTAAACAAGAGTAAGCGCTTTCACGATCTAAGTCAGCTGATCGCTTCTTCAGACTCATAAAAACAGTTAAAACATCGGTATTTAAAATATGGTTCAACCAATGAAAACACATATAGAACTATGACATAGACTAATTAAAATTGCATACATCAGTACATTAATTTGCCTTATATTCTGCATAAGATGAAATAAAATATACATATCACAGACACATTTTATGTAATAATCCATATTACTTAATGTTTTAATGGTCTGGATTTTAAAAAAGGCTTCAAGGAAACAGCATTGTTCAATCCAGGAGACCTATCTGCCTGAAGTAGTAAAATCCATCTTTGTTCGGCTTCCTCTACCTTATTCCTTATATCACCTCCCCTCTTACTTTTATTTATTATTTCTAAAGCCATGAAATTAAAAATATGTTTCCTATCTTCTTCTTCCACATGTTTTGCTAAAGCACTCGTGTCTTTTTTATTTCTTATATCTCTAAGGTGTTCAAGGATACGTTCCTTTAGACACCTATTGGTTTTGCCTATATAAAAGGCATGATAGACAGTGCAGAAGCTGAAATAAACCAAATTTTGTGTTCTGCAGTCAGCATAAAAATCTATATCAATTATAAATCCTAGTGTAGGATGTTTATATGTAGATTTATTATATAAATAGTCACATGCTGTACAATTTCTGCAAGGAAAGGTCCCCTGCCTATCAGATAGGATCATTCTTTCATTGTTTCTGGATTTATAACAGTTGCCTTTTTAAGGACCACTTATTTCTAAAAGAAAAGCTGGGTCTATCTTCTAACAATTCTCTCAAGTCAGGATCTGACAATAAAACATTCCAATTCTTCTCAAAAATATTACAGAACCTTCTGATGTCACTTGAATAAGTTATAGGGAATCTAACTTTAAAATCATGACCTTTCTTGCTTTTAACATCTTCTATAGTATTTGAGAACAGCGGTTTACATCTTCCATCCCTATTTTCAATGGTATATTTAGAGCTTTCATTTATGTCTTTCTTACTATAACCTCTGCTTAAGAAGTCTTTCTCTAATATAGTCATTGTCTTCACAAAGCCTTCATCTGTATTATGTAAGCGGCTTATTCTCATATATTGTCCTTTCACTACATTTTTGTGTACAAATGTTGGATGCATACTAGTCTTATGTAAGATACTATTTCTCCATGTAGATTTTCTATACATCCCTGTTGTAAGTTCATCTAACGCTGTCTTCTTAACCAAAACATCTAGAAACTCAATAGAGTCCCTGGAATGTTGACTAGTGAATCTTAAAAAATCAGTGGTGCTATGTAAGTACTCCACCATCTCTTGCAACTCTTCACTAGTACCATCCCATAACAGGAAGACGTCATCTACAAAACATATATACCATACAATTTTGCCAGCATATTTATTGCTAGCACTTAATACATGATCTTTTTCCCATGCTAAGTTGGCGTAGCTGTTAGCACAAGCCGTGCCCATTGCTACACCAACTTTCTGTAGATAAAACTTGTCATTGAATATAAAGACATTATTTTCTAGGACAATATCAAGCAACTCACATATCAAATTAATCTTAGTGCTTTGAAAAACTTGTTTCAAGGTCAGAATATCACGTATTTTCTCAATACCCCATTTATTCGGTATCACTGTGAACAGTGAAGTGACATCCATTGTCACAAACATATAATTTCTATTAATATTCCTGGTCTTATTATATAACAGTCTCAGAAATGCCTTTGTATCCCTTAGTATAGTCTCACATGATTTTAGGACTATTTGTAAATTTTGTTCAATATAAATTGAGATGGCTTCTGTGGCCCATCCTTTACTGGATACAATAGGTCTCATAGGGGCTGTGTGATGTCTTTGTGAATTTTAGGTAGACCATAAATAATGGGTATAGTTGGATGTTCTATCTGAAAGTAGTCAAACAATTCCTCTGATACATAATTAGTAATCAATAAGTCAAAAATATATACAGATATCCTGTCAATTATACCTTGTACTTGTCTCTCATTTAGTTCAACATAAGTATCTGTATCATTCAAAAGTTCCATCATTTTCTTGTAATAAAAACCTTATCCATTACTACTACACTGCCCCCCTTGTCAGCGGGCCTAATTTCAATGCTGTGAGAATCCTTTAGTTCTGACAGTGCTTCAATTTCTGATTTACTCAAGTTATAAAATCTAGGTGGAAGATTTTAGCATGCATCTCTCTAATTTCATGTTCACACACATTAGTGAAAGTTTCAACTGTGGGATGTATCTTGGGTACAAAGGCACTAGGTTGTTTAAACATATTATCAAATACATTTCTTTTAAACATGGTTTTAAGTGTTAGGTTACGAGAAAATAACTTCAGCTCTTTTAATAAATCAGTTAATACTGTTTTCTGTGCTGGAATAAAGTTCAGGCCTCTATTTAACAACGAGACTTGTGCATCAGTTAAAGAAAAGCTAGATATATTAATTACCAAGTTTTTTGTTGGTTCTTGCTCCTGGTGTTCATATATGCAGGAGTCACTCGTTCTCTCTGCTGTAATCGCGTTCTCCCACTTTGACTCCTGCTGCTCGACCTGTCCCTTATTGGCAGTGCCTTCTTTAACACAAATGGAAGGATTGAGGTTTGTGTAGCTTCCTTTTGCTCCAAAAAAGCTACTGAATCAGAATTAACACTGGAATCCATCCTTCTGTTAGTGCAAGCCATTTGGAAAGTTTATTTTGCCATTCCACCATTTTCAAATGTGGGAGGTTCTATACATACTCTCTCTGTGCTGACATCACTGTTCTCACAGGGATTCTGATTTAAAGGGGCAGTACTATGCATATTTGAATTTTCAGAAATCTGTACTGTAGTCATTTTTTCTACATTTTCTGTACTCACAGCTGTTCTTCTTGGCCACGAAAAGACCTCTTTACATTGAAAATCATTGAGGTCCCTTTGCAATTTTTTAGTTTTAGTATTCTGCAACCTCTTATCATAGCCCTGTATACTGTCAGCAAGTTCATCTAATTTACTGCCTAGTACCTCTATAGGAAAACTATTAGTCAGTTGTTCTTGTAGCCTCTTTATCTCATCGGCTAGCTCTTTTTCTTGTGGTTTAAAAAATTCTATAAGCAAATGCATATAATCATAGCTAAGCTGTAAATTTAAATTCTGCCATTTTTGAAGTAATTCAGGGTAGGTCTCACCATAAGTAGGCATATTTAATACTCTGAGACCTCTCGGCACTATTTTATATTTTAATGATGCTTCTAGATGAAACCTTTGCCACTGTAGCCTTTTAAAGCTATATAACTTATTCTCCAGATCTCTATACAGTTCAGTGAATTTCTTATGCGTATCATAGTCCACTTGTTCTCTTTCATTCACTGGAAAAATAGGGTTTAGCATCAAGGGGTTGGAGTATACATGTAGTAGTCCAACTAGTCGTTCACATTGATTCTTATTGTTGTCATTACCTTCAGCCATGTCCTAGCTTTTAAATACAGTCCAAGAAACACGTGAAAGAAAACAAAAGCTGGATAAATGCCTGGTATACACCTCAAGCGAAAAAAAAAATGAAAAGACCAATGGTTAGACCACAGCTGAAGATAAAAATGGAATAATCCACGTCAGGAAATAAATCACTTGCAGCTTCACAGTAGTGTCCTTTTTAAAACCAAAAGTTGTAACTGATACGTAGTTTTCAAGGTAGGAAACGGTTCACTTGCAGTTTCACACCACTTTATTAAACAAGAGTAAGTGCTTTCACGATCTAAGTCAGCTGATCGCTTCTTCAGACTCATAAAAACAGTTAAAACATCGGTATTTAAAATATGGTTCAACCAATGAAAACACATATAGAACTATGACATAGACTAATTAAAATTGCATACATCAGTACATTAATTTGCCTTATATTCTGCATAAGATGAAATAAAATATACATATAACAGACACATTTTATGTAATAATCCATATTACTTAATGTTTTAATGGTCTGATTTTAAAAAAGGCTTCAAGGAAACAGCATTGTTCAATCCAGGAGACCTATCTGCCTGAAGTAGTAAAATCCATTTTTGTTCTGCTTCCTCTACCTTATTCCTTATATCAACTCCCCTCTTACTTTTATTTATTATTTCTAAAACCATGACATTAAAAATATGTTTCCTATCTTCTTCTTCCACATGGTTTGCTAAAGCACTTGTGTCTTTTTTATATCTCTAAGGTGTTCAAGGATACGTTCCTTTAGACACCTATTGGTTTTGCCTATATAAAAGGCATGACAGACAGTGCAGAAGCTGAAATAAACCAAATTTTGTGTTCTGCAGTCAGCATAAAAATCTATATCAATTATAAATCCTAGTGTAGGATGTTTATATGTAGATTTATTATATAGTAACATGCTGTACAATTTCTGCAAGGAAAAGTCCCCTGCCTATCAGATACAAGTGCACAAGTGCTTTAGCAAAACATGTGGAAGAAGATAGGAAACATATTTTTAATTTCATGTTTTTAGAAATAATAAATAAAAGTAAGAGGGGAGGTGATATAAGGAATAAGGTAGAGGAAGCAGACCAAAGATGGATTTTACTACTTCAGGCAGATAGGTCTCCTGGATTGAACAATACTGTTAGCTTGAAGCCTTTTTTTAAAATCCAGACCAATAAAACATTAAGTAATATGGATTATTACATAAAATGTGTCTGTTATATGTATATTTTATTTCATCTTATGCAGAATATAAGGCAAATTAATGTACTGATGTATGCAATTTTAATTAGTCTATGTCATAGTTCTATATGTGTTTTCATTGGTTGAACCATATTTTAAATACCGATGTTTTAACTGTTTTTATGAGTCTGAAGAAGCGATCAGCTGACTTAGATCGCGAAAGCGCTTACTCTTGTTTAATAAAGTGGTGTGAAACTGCAAGTGAACCGTTTCCTACCTTGACTACTACATCTCAGTTACAACTTTTGGTTTTAAAAAGGACACTACTGTGAAGCTGCAAGTGATTTATTTCCTGACGTGGATTATTCCATTTTTATCTTCAGCTGTGGTCTAACCATTGGTCTTTTCATTTTTTTTTCGCTTGAGGTGTATACCAGGCATTTATCCAGCTTTTGTTTTCTTTCACGTGTTTCTTGGACTGTATTTAAAAGCTAGGACATGGCTGAAGGTAATGACAACAATAAGAATCAATGTGAACGACTAGTTGGACTACTACTCCAACCCCTTGATGCTAAACCCTATTTTTCCAGTGAATGAAAGAGAACAAGTGGACTATGATACGCATAAGAAATTCACTGAACTGTATAGAGATCTGGAGAATAAGTTATATAGCTTTAAAAGGCTACAGTGGCAAAGGTTTCATCTAGAAGCATCATTAAAATATAAAATAGTGCCGAGAGTTCTCAGAGTATTAAATATGCCTACTTATGGTGAGACCGACACTGAATTACTTCAAAAATGGCAGAATTTAAATTTACAGCTTAGCTATGATTATATGCATTTGCTTATAGAATTTTTTAAACCACAAGAAAAAGAGCTGGCCGATGAGATAAAGAGGCTACAAGAACAACTGACTAATAATTTTCCTATAGAGGTACTAGGCAGTAAATTAGATGAACTTGCTGACGGTATACAGGGCTATGATAAGAGGTTGCAGAATACTAAAACTAAAAAATTGCAAAGGGACCTCAATGACTTTCAATGTAAAGAGGTCTTTTCATGGCCAAGAAGAACAGCTGTGAGTACAGAAAATGTGGAAAAAAATGACTGCAGTACAGATTTCTGAAAATTCAAATATGCATAGTACTGCCCCTTTAAATCAGAATCCTTGTGAGAACAGTGATGTCAGCACAGAGAGAGTATGTATAGAACCTCCCACATTTGAAAATGGTGGAATGGCAAAAGAAACTTTCCAAATGACTTGCACTAACAGAAGGATGGATTCCAGTGTTAATTCTGATTCAGTAGCTTTTTTGGAGCAAAAGGAAGCTACACAAACCTCAATCCTTCCATTTGTGTTAAAGAATGCGCTGCCAATAAGGGACAGGTCGAGCAGCAGGAATCAAAGAGGGAGAACGCGATTACAGCAGAGAGAACGAGTGACTCCTGCATATATGAACACCAGGAGCAAGAACCAACAAAAAACTTGGTAATTAATATATCTAGCTTTTCTTTAACTGATGCACAAGCCTCGTTGTTAAATAGAGGCCTGAACTTTATTCCAGCACAGAAAACAGTATTAACTGATTTATTAAAAGAGCTGAAGTTATTTTCGTAACCTAACACTTAAAACCATGTTTAAAAGAAATGTATTTGATAATATGTTTAAACAACCTAGTGCCTTTGTACCCAAGATACATCCCACAGTTGAAACTTTCACTAATGTGTGTGAACATTAAATTAGAGAGATGCATGCTAAAAATCTTCCACCTAGATTTTATAACTTGAGTAAATCAGAAACTGAAGCACTGTCAGAACTAAAGTATTCTCACAGCATTGAAATTAGGCCCGCTGACAAGGGGCAGTAGTAGTAATGGATAAGGTTTTATTACAAGAAAATGATGGAACTTTTGAATGATACAGATACTTATGTTGAACTAAATGAGAGACAAGTACAAGGTATAATTGACAGGATATCTGTATATATTTTTGACTTATTGATTACTAATTATGTATCAGAGAAATTGTTTGACTACTTTCAGATAGAACATCCAACTATACCCATTATTTATGGTCTACCTAAAATTCACAAAGACATCACACAGCCCCTTATGAGACCTATTGTATCCAGTAAAGGATGGGCCACAGAAGCCATCTCAATTTATATTGAACAAAATTTACAAATAGTCCTAAAATCATGTGAGACTATACTAAGGGATACAAAGGCATTTCTGTGACTGTTATATAATAAGACCAGGAATATTAATAGAAATTATATGTTTGTGACAATGGATGTCACTTCACTGTTCACAGTAATACCGAATAAATGGGGTATTGAGAAAATACGTGATATTCTGACCTTGAAACAAGTTTTTCAAAGCACTAAGATTAATTTGATATGTGAGTTGCTTGATATTGTCCTAGAAAATAATGTCTTTATATTCAATGACAAGTTTTATCTACAGAAAGTTGGTGTAGCAATGGGCACGGCTTGTGCTAACAGCTACGCCAACTTAGCATTGGCTGCATGGGAAAAAGATCATGTATTAAGTGCTAGCAATAAATATGCTGGCAAAATTGTATGGTATATACATTTTCTAGATGACGTCTTCCTGTTATGGGATGGTACTAGTGAAGAGTTGCAAGAGATGGTAGAGTACTTACATAGCACCACTCAATTTTTAAGATTCACTCGTCAACATTCCAGGGACTCTATTGAGTTCCTAGATGTTTTGGTTAAGAAGACAGCGTTAGATGAACTTACAGCAGGGATGTATAGAAAATCTAGATGGAGAAATAGTATCTTACATAAGACTAGTATGCATCCAACATTTGTACACAAAAATGTAGTGAAAGGACAATATATGAGAATAAGCCGCTTACATAATACAGATGAAGGCTTTGTGAAGACAATGACTATATTAGAGAAAGACTTCTTAAGCAGAGGTTATAGTAAGAAAGACATAAATGAAAGCTCTAAATATACCATTGAAAATAGGGATGGGAGATGTAAACCGCTCTTCTCAAATACTATAGAAGATGTTAAAAGCAAGGAAGGTCATGATTTTAAAGTTAGATTCCTATAACTTATTCAAGTGACATCAGAAGGTTCTGTAATATTTTTGAGAAGAATTGGAATGTTTTATTGTCGGATCCTGACTTGAGAGAATTGTTAGAAGATAGACCCAGCTTTTCTTTTAGAAATAAGAGGTCCTTAAAAAGGCAACTCTGTTATAAATCCAGAAACAATGAAAGAATGATCCTATCTGATAGGCAGGGGACCTTTCCTTGCAGAAATTGTACAGCATGTGACTATTTATATAATAAATCTACATATAAACATCCTACACTAGGATTTATAATTGATATAGATTTTTATGCTGACTGCAGAACACAAAATTTGGTTTATTTCAGCTTCTGCACTGTCTGTCATGCCTTTTATATAGGCAAAACCAATAGGTGTCTAAAGGAACGTATCCTTGAACACCTTAGAGATATAAAAAATAAAAAAGACACAAGTGCTTTAGCAAAACATGTGGAAGAAGAAGATAGGAAACATATTTTTAATGTCATGGTTTTAGAAATAATAAATAAAAGTAAGAGGGGAGGTGATATAAGGAATAAGGTAGAGGAAGCAGAACAAAGATGGATTTTACTACTTCAGGCAGATAGGTCTCCTGGATTGAACAATACTGTTTCCTTGAAGCCTTTTTTAAAATCCAGATCATTAAAACATTAAGTAATATGGATTATTACATAAAATGTGTCTGTTATATGTATATTTTATTTCATCTTATGCAGAATATAAGGCAAATTAATGTACTGATGTATGCAATTTTAATTAGTCTATGTCATAGTTCTATATGTGCTTTCATTGGTTGAACCATATTTTAAATACCGATGTTTTAACTGTTTTTATGAGTCTGAAGAAGTGATCAGCTGACTTAGATCGCGAAAGCGCTTATCTTGTTTAATAAAGTGGTGTGAAACTGCAAGTGAACCGTTTCCTACCTTGACTTCTACATCTCAGTTACAACTTTTGGTTTTAAAAAGGACACTACTGTGAAGCTGCAAGTGATTTATTTCCTGACGTGGATTATTCCATTTTTATCTTCAGCTGTGGTCTAACCATTAGTCTTTTCATTTTTTTTTCGCTTGAGGTGCATACCAGGCGTTTATCCAGCTTTTGTTTTCTTTCACGGGGATCCAGTGTCTGTCAGCCTCAGATGACATGCTCGACAAGCCACGTTGCTTCGCTAGGGACAGCTTGCACCTGTCACCCCTTGGTTTTTGAATACTGGCAAAGGCTCTTGCCTCCCCATAGTGCCTTTTTCAGGCAAGGCTCAAAAGAGAAACCCACCTCCATAGACAACACAAAGAAAAAAAAACTAAGGGTAATGCTGCTCAACGACAGAAGTCTAAACCTCAAGATGCACGCACTCGAGACTCTCCTCAGTATGGAGAATACCGATATCTGTGCAGTAACAGAAACCTGGTTCAAGGCTCCCGAGAGCACCCCAGCACTAACAGGTTATACTTCATACTATGCTTTCCAGCCCCAAAACTTGGTCCGAACCACAAAAGGAGGAGGAGTATCCATATTTATCAAAGATACCCACACCTCCAGGTTAGTGGTACTGCACGAATCATCGGAGACCATCCATGCGCAACTAACAGTGGGCAAAACTGCCTTTCAGTTTGTAGCCTGCTACAGACCACCCTCCCAAACGCAGGAACCTCACTCGGCTTTCCTGAGAACACTGGAGAATATGAAGGTCTCTCCAAACACCATTATATTGGGTGACTTCAACTACCCAAACATTGATTGGGAAAACTCCTCAAGCCCAAACACCCTCGCCCAATGGTTCCTAGAATTTATAAACTCAAATGCTATGGAACAACTGGTCACCACTCCCACAAGAGGGGAAAACATATTGGATCTGGTCATCACCAACATGGGGTCTCTATGTTCCACACCAGAGGTATACCCCTCATTGGTAAGATCAGATCATAAACTAATCTCACTGGACATCTATATTCCGTCCCCACCCCTAGCCAAGGAAACCACAGTGAAGAACTTCTCAAAAGCAAACTTCACACTTCTCAAAACCGAGGTGGAATCCTTCAAAGCCCCCGGGCCAGTGGAAAATATGGCCCAAAATGCAGAATCCTTTACAAAAGCATTCTATGGACACCTACAGGAATGCATGGAGCATGCTATCCCAAATAAAACCAAGACTCACTCCTCCAAAGGCAGGAGACCTGTCTGGTGGACTCCAGCCATAAATAAGCTATACAACAGAAGGAGAAAGCTACTACATGATAGAGCAAAATCCCAAAAACGGAAGGCGTCTCTGATCAGTGCTAGCAAGAAACTATGATCCCTCATAAAATAATCTAAGGCCAGCTTTGAAACAAAAATTGCACAAGACACTAAAGATAATCACAAGGCCTTCTTTAGTTATGTCAGAAACCTGGGTGGCAACTCCCAGGTATGCTCTGAGTTAGTGCAAAATGACAAAAAATACACTGAACCCGCAGACATTGCCAACATCCTGGCAGAAAGGTTCAGTGCAAACTCCCCCCCCCCTTCCTCCCCAAAAGAGCAAATGTCTATCCCAACAGAGTGTAGCATTCCTGAGATCACAGATGCACAGGTGAGAGCTGCCCTCTCCAAAGCAAAAAACACAGCATCAATGGGACCAGATGGTGTCCCGGGCTGCATCTTACATAAGCTCCAAGAAGAACTAAACCCTCATATAAAGTCACTGTTCAATCTCAGCCTTACTACAGGATATGTACCCAAGGAATGGTGTACAGAAACAGTGGGTCCCACTCCACAAATGTGGTGCCACAACAGACCTCGGAAACTATCGCCCTATAAGCCTGACTAGCCTGGTCTGCAAAGTTATGGAGCGTATCATGGAAATCATAAACAAAGACATTGGGAACCTCCAGACACTGGATCCTACCCAATTCGGCTTTGTTAAGGGCAGATCTTGCCTCTTGAACCTGGTCGACTTCTTTGAAACAGTTACCAAAGCCATAGATGAAGGGAAGGTAGTCCACACAGCCTACCTGGACCTTGCAAAAGTCTTTCGTCATAATACCCCACTCGGGCATCATAAATAAGCTCACCAGCTTAAATATCAACCCCTATGTCACAAGATGGGTTGCAAACTGGCTCAGGGATAGAACCCACATGGTCAGAATAGCAGGTGCCAAGTCAGATTCTAAACCAGTTACAAGTGGCATCCCACAAGGCTCAGTCCTGGGACCTCTCTTGTTCGGTATATATTTCTCAGAGGTACAGGCTAACATGGGTGGACTATGGCTGACCAAGTTCACAGATGACTGCAAACTGAGTGCTGTAATCGACTCTCTGGCTGACACAAGCATCCTCCAAAAGGGTCTCACAGAGATGGATAACTGGTGCCAGAGCCATGGCCTAAAGCTAAATGCCAAAAAGTGCATAGTCATCCCCTTTGGGAAAAACAAAGTGCCCACAAATTACCACATAGGTGGTAATCCATTAAGTATGGAAGAAGTAATTAGGGACTTGGGGACCCAAGTAGATAGCAATCTCTGCTTTGCCAATCACGTTGCCAAAGTGGTTAGAAAGACCTTCTATATAGCCCACCTTATCATGAAAGGATTCACATCTAGATCAAGAGAGGTCATTCTGCCCCTCTACTCATCACTTATCAGGCCCATAATTGAATACAATGCCCCATTTGGGATGTACCTTACCCGACACCTGCAGCAACTGGAAAGACCCCAAAAGTACCTCACCAAGAGGATCAAGAGGCTCAAACAGATGCCCTATGCAGCTTGGCTAAAGAAACTCCAGCTCTACTCAGTTGTGTACCGCCTACTCAGAGGCGATCTGTGTCTGACATATAAAACCATGTCCAACCCAGAATTAATGGACATGCTTCACCTCAGGAAATCAAAATCCCTTAGAGCTACATGCTCCAGAGACTTGAACCTCAGCCCAGAAATAAATAGGACATGCTGGAGGGACAGATTCATATCCCAGGGGTTCCCCTCACTCTGGAACAAAATCCCAATCCATGTTAGGCAGAGCCCCTCACTGACCCTCTTCAAGAGAAATTTTGACAAGTGGATGGGAGATCGTAAGTTTACCCCTGGGATCTCTTCTGTGTCCCTGCTTGAGAGAGGTACAGTAAACTAACCTTAAAAGGGCTACCTTCTGTGACCTACTATACAGAGGCACAGTCAACTAATCTAAAAGGGTGGTGAAAGCCAAACACACTCTGGCTAGGCTTATAAATGCCCTAGGGCAGATAGCCTAGTATGAACCTATGAACCTATGAACCTATGAATCAAACACACAACCTCGAAGAGCAGAACTTCAAAATGGGGTAGAAATGACTAGGAGTGTAGATGAGAAAAACTTGCTCCATGCAGGGGGGCAAGACCCCCTACACCCCCTGCCACTTAAATATGCCACTTTGGAGATCGCAGGTCAGTCCACCACAGTGCAGAAATGGAAGATTTCCGTCTCCTACACTGTAGCGTGATCTCAGAGTTGGTATATTTAAGTAGCGGGAGGGTGGGGGTGCAGGGGGTCGTATATCTGTATGAGTGTCTGTATATCTATATGTATATGTCTATGTATATCATATTGTTTATATATCTATATCTATATGAGCGTCTGTATATCTGTAGACATACACATCTAATTATATATCACACATATATTTATCTATATGTGGGGTGCATACAGACATCTGATCCACACTCTGTAACTCTCTTTCCTTCAGAGCTGCACTGTTCTGCCTTGCTGCAACACAGACAGGTGTCACATGTGAACACAGACTAACATTAGGGTGGTATATATGATGACAGATTGCAGGTAAGCCTATTATACACCTATGGCATTTGTGCATGCTACATTATACATTAACATGACTGTCCTGCAAATGGTGTGCTCCGACATCCATGTGTCTATCATGACGGCAGTACTTCCACCACCAGCTATTGCCTACACTAACATACCAAACACAGATATTATGGCTTACATCTTTGTCAATCATTGCTGATCTGCACAGTTGACAGGTATATCCCAGACAGTATTGTGCAGAGCAGTTGTTCAGCAGAACATCATTACAGAAACAACTACAGATGGCACACATAAATCATTCCACATCATATATCCTATTGTTCAATACCACATAATACAGTCAATTAAATACATATATATTTTACATACCTGTATTTTTGTTTCTGACAGCTGTGACAGCTTTCTATTGTTTATGTTTTTTTTTCTTTCTCTCTCTCTCTCTCTCTGTTTCTCTCTCCACTAGATGGATTGAGCTGATTTGAATAGATTGCAGCATGGCTTTTGTAGGTGATGCACATGATCAGGTGATAGGCTCTGTACCAATCAATGTGCAACAGTTGCTAACTGCATGCAGCCTGCTGTGTAGTACTTCGGATAACCACTGTCATGGCAACCCAGTACTATAAAATACTGACTCGTGGGGTAACCTTTCCAGTATAGAGGACATAATTCCTGTATGTGGGCAGCAGTGTTACAAACAGCAGGTAGCAATACCTCTTACAGCAGGACTTGCAGACACAGGCCAACTACACATTTGTATAAGGTTCCAGACATACAGACAGAGTGAGTAGTGTTGTTATGTGCATTGTATATTGCTGGTCTTACAGTGTTTGTGTCTACATAGTAGTTTAGGATGGAATGCAATCTGTCTGCATAGCTCTCAACTGTGGACCTATCCACATGATGGCCGGTGGATTATCTGTTAGGTTTTCTGTGCACCACACAGGTCTTGTCCTAGATATATCACAGGCAGTCTTTCTGTTGCATGCTATCAGTACATGGCTACATCCATTTGTGTTTCTGATGTCTTATTCCTGCATAAGGGTATGTTGCAACAAGTCCTGTAACACCAGCAATTTCCAGGGTGTGTAACAGCAATATTGCAAATATGGCCCTGTGTTCCTGCCTCTGTCCTTCACATATATGGCAGGCTTTGTCCTGCTGTGATACAGTTACGGGTTGTTAAGTAATGGCCTATCATTATTTACTGCTAGCATTCCTGCTATTATCCCAGTCATATTGTGGGCTTCCACAAAATATGTTGGTCAGGGTTCATGTATATGGTGGCAACAGTTAGACAACATATGTGTGCCCTTGTACATTCCAGAAGTCAGTGTGTGTGGTACACAGTCTTCTTTGCCCTTGTACAACCTTTTATGGGGGAGGGGTATTCAATGCTATCAACCTGGGCTGTGACAACCTGTCATGGATATCAGTGTTAAGACACATTGAGATATGAAACTGTACACTTTCATACGTTTCTCCATGGGAACAGTGGTGGGCTACAGCTTACAGTGTAACACACAGTTCAGTTAGTCAGTGTGATTGTGAGATGTTAAGTTGAGCAATGTTATGTGACAGATACATTGATATTACCACAACTAATACATTTCCCCCTAGGGCATTACTACAGGGTGTAATTGGAGGCTGCTGAACTACATCTGTAATTGTTGAGTGTTACTTATCTTAAAGGCAAATCCTTTGTCTACTGTTGTACTAATTGAAGGCCTTGGCCTGGACAGCATAGCATGTTATATATCCATATCACTTGCATCTACTGTTTTGTGTGAGCCTTGCATTTATCACTGATTACATATTTCAATATTTATGTGCTGTAAGTAATGGCATACATTATTGTATAGTACACAAAATAAAGGTTTTCTGTGTATGCATACTTGTGTGTGATGTCATGTCCTTTGAAGTGTGAGTGGGTATATGTTTAATGTAAGTATTCTCATTTGTGGGAATGGTTGCCACACTACACATTTCACAGGTGCCAGTTACAGGGCTTGTGGCTGAGGGATATACTTTGCACCCAGTACTTCCACATTACTTCTACATATGTATGGCTATTAATACATTTTGTCTGTGTATATGTGTATATACCTATATATAACTCATATATATATATATATATATATATATATATATATATATATATATATATACATACCTGAATATATTTGTCAGTGTATAGATGTGTGTGCATATCTGCACCATTGTAATGTGTACTCCTTCCACATTGTACATTCTCTATAGTAGAATGACTTTTCTGCATGATATGTTATAGATATTGCCCTGACATTTTTCAGGTGAATTGGCTTACTGTTAAAGCATTGTAGCTGTGTTGTGGAGGGTCCTGAAGTCAAGAACTGCATGTGCTGGATACTGGATTACATAGCATATCTATTAGGGCTGTGGAGGGGGGGAACATAGCACTAATTACCAGGTATCCCTCATTTCAGCCCCCACCCCCATTAACAGTGCATATGGACTGTTATGTTGCAGTGAGTGGTTCAAGATTTTGTTCCCATGTGGAAATGCTATACACATTTCTATCTGTATATATATATATATATATATATATATATATATATATATATATATATATATATATGTATATCTACATAATTATATATGTAAAACCCATATATATATATATATATATATATATATATATACATATGAACATATTTATCTATCTATATACAATTGATGTTATATGATTATTTGTGAGTCATACATATATATATATATATATATATATATATATATATATATATATATATATACATATAACTGTCTATATGTCTACATTTACAGATATATATTTGTTCATATGTCCATGCATGTTTGGCTAATAATTCTGGCCTGTACTTCATTCTCTTGGCAATTGACATGGATGATCACAGGACTGAAGTCAATAACTAATGACGGCACTTTTATGTTTCAGACTTCAACTCCTTCAAAATATGTGTTTTAATACATATAACTGTTTAACTAGCAATGTTTTAAGAGTATAAGAGCAATATTTGACATATATTCCTATTAGTACCCACATTTTGGGACACTTTGTCCAGAATTCTTGCATTAAGAGGTTGTGTGGTATGATATTACTACATTTCCTGTACTGTTGAATGATTGTGCTGGATATGTTTGTGAAAACATCAGGGTTACGGTGGTGGTGCTGTGGTAGCGTTGTCGCCTCACAGTAAGATGTTGTCCTGTTCGATTCTCAGCTAGAGCGTCTTCTGTGTGGATGCATGCATGAATGGGCATGCTTTCATTGAAGGTTGTGCATTAGGGCTGGTAACTTGGCACGTAAAAATCCACTACCAAACATTATCGGACGGTAATTCCGCTGTGCTGACCCCTAACCAGGAAAAGCCGAAAGACACACACAAACAAATGTATATCTGACATGGCTTAGAGGTAAATCACTTTGTGCAGGGTCTGGGGTTTGAGCCTGCCTTGCAGAGGCTGTTTATTTTGTTGCGGGCAGAACAAGGACGATTGGCTACAGAGTGATTAAGGCACTTTTAAGAAGTTGTAAGGGAGTTTGAACGATGGTAAGGACTGCTAATTTCTGGACACAGTCTCTTACACTCAGTTAGCTTCTAAATTGCTTAACCTGTGTTGGCAGTGCTTACCCCTGCACAAACAGGCTTAAACCCGCTTACTGCTGCTAAAAAGTGCTTACTCCTGCTTACCCCTGTGCTAATTTTTTCAAAAAAAAAGAAAAAGGGGTTGATAGGAAAGAGGTGAAAAAGAGGCACAAAGAGGGAAAGACAGTAGCAAAAATAGCCAGGGATGTGCAGGAAGGGTGTAGAGAAGGTCCATAGCTGCCCATTCTTTCTACAGCAACAGCTGTGCATATACACTGAATGTGGAGGTAGATTTGGACACTCAAACCCTTGGGTGGGGGTGAAGACAACAATAATTCGTTGTAATGCCAGTTAGACCAGATTACGTGTCCAGTGGACATGTATCCGAAATGAACAGCTATGTATGAGGCAAGATTTTTTGTGGGAACAGATTGCCTTTTTATTTTCTTTCAGGTGAGAGTTGGATATTGGGGATGGGTAGTGGGTATATTTGGGGAGGTAGACTGGGTAGGTTAACAGACAAGACAAACACGATGCATACAGGGGTGGTATATGACACATGGTGGGGTAAACACCTTGGACAGGGAGGGGTGTTTGGAAGTCACAAGCCCATGAGCCCTCAAATGGAAACGGTGGGACTGAGGACCTCACCCATGGGCAGTCACCACTGTACCTTCACGGCCCCAAGGGTGGCTGTGCTGGGGGCTGGGTAGGAGGGGCAAGCTCACTCCCTAATTGCACCCCGTGGCCCTCAAGCTGGTGTAGCCAGTCTCAAAACTCTCTGTCGAGCTCCCTACCCACCACAGCCCGGACCTGACGGCAGGTGACAGGTACCTCTCTGCCCCCACTCTTGGGGGGAGGTTGAGCCCCATCCCTGCGGCAGTTCCACCTGAAGGTGATGCAGGGCCAATGGAGGAAGAGGTCCCAGTCTGGGCCTTAGACGTGCTGATGCCTGGTGCCATGGCCAATTGAGTTGGGACAGGTGGGTCCGCTGGGACCGGCCTTCCCATACAAGCTATGGTGTGGCAGTTTAAAGAATGATATGGGTAAGTAATAGTCAATAGCATTCAGGTTTAGTTATAACAGCCTGCATAGGTATTCCCGTTAACCCAAGACACCAGATTTACAACAGTTGCAGAGCAAACAGAACACATGCATATATGGAACAACAGTGGCCATTGCAACAGCATGCAGGTTTCATTGATGGCAACAGGCCACTAGTATGGGGTATTTTAACATGGCACATGCATAAAACCAAATGTGAATATTTGTAAACCGATAGGGCATATGTCCCAACAAAAGTATGGAGTGTACACGTACCCATTGAGGTGTGTAATTGGGTTATTGTTGCACATATGGTGGGGGTGAGAGACAGAGGTCAATTAACAAATAATATATCCCTGTAGTTTTCACACCTTTCTTAGTCACTGCAGTGATCTGTCCCTTACATGTATTATTACACTACCCAATGGTCTTACTTTGTATAATGGTATGTTTGTAGATTAGTATATACGTGGACTGTGTCTTACGTATAGTCTACACCTCTTAGCTGTTATAGCTGTTGAGAAAATCATTAACAGTACCTGACAAATTCTACACATACTCCCAGATGCCATGCTTGTAGACAAGTATATGAGTGAACTGTGTTGTAACTACTGTCTACACTTCTTACCTGTTATAGCTGTGGAGAAAATCATTGTTAACACTACCTGACAGATAGTATGCATACTCCCAGATTCCATGCTTGTGGACAAGTATATCAGTGAACTGGCCGTGCAGTAGTCTCTGCTCATGGTGTTTTACCAGGAGCCATACTATGAATCTGGACACCTGGGTGCCCCAGCATTGCACTCTAAATCGTGTGCTTTCCCCAACTCCAGCCATTCTGCCTACAGTAGGGAGCTGCAACCAGGTATGGGAATTATTGGAGCCTGTGGGGTTTAAATAGGCCCAATTTCCTGCACTTTCCTGTGATTGGATGGTTTTGAAAAGGCTAAGCTATGGGCACATCTGCTTATGTAATGTTGGCATTGCTTAAAGGGGCATACCATTGGGCAGATTGAGTTAGCCGACCTACACATTGCTTTTACCAAGTAGGCTGACCTGTGCAATCCTTAGCGTTGCTTAATATCTAATTAGCATTATATTTTCCTTTGGACCATTGATTTATTATTTGTTACATGTTATATCTGTGTCTGGTATATGTGATTCCTGTGTCCGTACACTGTGTGGGGTTCTGGGGACTTCAACACTTTACTACAATAACGCCTCACATCTGGCCTTACTGCAGTACTCCAATTCACATATTTATGTTATGTAGCAGGTTATACAATATCACACTGTACATTGATTCATTTCATGTGTTCATTTTGATTTTCCTATGGTGTGGATTTGTTTGTTGACACCTCAGCCTTATGTACTGCTGTGATGGCTTAGTGGTTAACTACTGTGACTGTAGTGTATAGGGTCCTGGGTTTGAATCCTGTAGATTTTGTTTATTTTGTTGCTGGGCAGAACATGGGCCAGAGTGATTAAGGCACTTTAAAGCAGTTGTAAGTGGATGTGCCCATGTTTGCGTGGAGCTAAGCACTGCTAACTTCCGGTTACTCTTTCTTCTACTCAGTTAGCTTCCACATTGCTTAATCTGTGAGGGCAGTGCTTACCCCCATGCAGTCACACTTAAAAAGTGCTTACATATGCTTACTACTGCTTATTTGTGCTTAAATCTGCTTACTATTGCCTTATTCATTATGACACTGACACTTCACATTTGCATTTCCTGCAGTACTCTAGTTCTATATGTGTTATTTAGTGGGTTTTGCAACAAAAAAAATCATTATAACGTGCTTTGCCATGTAAAATAGACTGTGCTGCAGTGGGACTCGAACTGGGAAAGCTCATTAGGCGGATGCTCTTCCCACTATACTATTGCTGTGCTGCTTCATTTGCATATATCTTTCATAATTTCATACCCATGGTTCCTTCCCCTGCCCCCCGAGCTCCACGTACACAACAACCATCCATTCTCCGGTTGCTAGCCAAGCCATACTACACCTCCACACATTGCCCTCTCTCCACGTCTCAGTACTCATCCAGCATACTGTCTCGACCCAAGCTTCTTCAGGCTCTTCATCCATTTAGTCCACGTATGTACGAGCCTTGCCTTGTTCATCTTTCGAGACACGTGTAAGCATTGGATTGACTCACAATTTTTGGTTCATCATGCCAGGGATGGACCTGGTTTTGTATCAAGATTAGACTTAGCTGGTCTACACTGTTTCTCCCACTGGTAGCATCCTTCCAGGGGATTGAGAAGCAGCAGTTTGCTCACACACCTGCCCGGCCGTATTTCCCGGTTCCATGGAACTGACGTCCCAGGCTTGACATTCTGAGCATGAAGCACGCAAACACAACCCCCCGATGTGCACCGTGTTTTATTATTTTTTAAGTTTTTTGCAAAGACTACTGTTCTCACATTATGATTGGACAGGAATTGTTTTGGTAATTTACATAAACTGCTCGAAATACTGTATTTGAGCAATGTACAAATAGTTGCTCGTATTAATGTAACTGTCTGAAGGGGTCTTGATATTACATAAGACGACAGCGCTTAATAATACAGGGGTTGCTGGTGTTCTCCTTTTCATTCATTTTTAATGCTTTGTTATCACAAAGTTCACTCGATATATATATATATATATATATATATATATATATATATATATATATATCTGTATGTATATATATATATATATATATATATATATATATCTATATATATATATATATATATATTTGTACATACACACACACACACACACACACACACACACACACACACACACACACACACACACACACACACACATAAATCTACATAATTGCATACATTTCCTATATTGTTGAATGACTGTGCTGGATGATATGTTTGTGATAACATCAGATGTATGTGTATCTGCCATGGCTTAGTGGTACATCATTTTGCCTATAGTGTGCAGGGTCCAGGGTTTGTAACTTGGGAGTGTTGATTATTTTGTTGCTGTCAGGACAAGCGCTGTTGGATACAGAGTGACTAAATACTTTTAAGCAATTGTAAGCAGGTTTGCTCTGGTTTGTGCGAGGGTAAGCAATTCTAACCTCCGGTTACATATGCTTACAGACAGTTAGTTTCAATCTTGCTTACCCTGTGTGCGCACTGCTTACTCCCATGCAAATGGATTAAACCCACTTACTAGTGCTTAAATATGCTTACTACCACTTACTAGTACTACATTTTAGACAGTAATAGTTTAATGGTTCTTGGGGAGGTGAGTGATTTGGAAAATGTATGGAGTTATCATTCATTGCACAGTTTACCTTCCATTTGTATTTGTGATACTTTATGGGGCACATATGATTATCTGTGGACTTTGCAACATTATGACACTGACACCTCACATCTGCATTAAATGTAGTACTGCAGTTCACAAATGTATGTTATTTATTAGGTTATGCCACAAAAAATATTTATCATAGAGTGAGTTGAAGGGAAAATGGAATGCACTGCAGTGGAACTCGAAGTGTGAATGCCTGCTCGTTAGGCGAATGCTCTGCCCACTACACCATTACTGTGTTGCTTCATTTGCATATATCTTCCTTGTTAGCCTCTTCAGCCTTTTAAGCTGCTATAACCATAGCTAAG
Source organism: Protopterus annectens (assembly GCF_019279795.1). NCBI lineage: Eukaryota > Metazoa > Chordata > Ceratodontiformes > Protopteridae > Protopterus > Protopterus annectens. Next base: position 1,282,835,509 of record NC_056733.1, read on the forward strand.
CAATGGGCACGCCCGCGCACCTATGATTAGCTGTACTCGGATTTTAAAAAATAAATAAAAGGGTTTTTTTCTTTAATTTATATGTACTGTTGCTGTTGTACACATGGGGGACTGTTGGTGGAGATATGCGGACACCTATGAGCAATCTCGCTCATTTCTTAACACCTTCTGCTGTTCTACATTGCAGGGGCATGTTTATTCTGAGAGCTCTGCTCTCAGACATGCCCCCTGCACTCGTACATGCTCAGTGTAAGCCTAGGAGCTTGGGCAGCACGCCTTGCTAATATGCATGGCGCGCTGCCATCCTGCTCCTAAATGGGTGCTTCCATGCACAGCTAAGCTAGTCCTGCTCAGAAGACTAGTGAATCCAGAGGAATGTTACTCACTGACAGCATACTGCTATATATTGTTCCATAAGTATCCCTGTCTGCCCAATTCCCCCTGTGTATTTTAAAGATATATCAAAACCAGGTTCCACAACAGTGTACGTAAATCCAAAAATGCAGAATAAATGCTGCAAGGGTAAATCCAAACCTTTTTAATGTTTTAAAACCAGAAGTCTTTGTTGAATGCCACTAGCCTGCCTGGCATCAATGATGTGGTTTCTTTGAAACCTGTTTTAAAGATCAGAGCATCTTGCATTTCATAAATGTATTGTAATTATTTTTTCAACCTTTTAAGTTTTATTTTAAATAAGATGTATTTCAGTTCATAGGTGTATTTTTTACATCTCTGAATGGTCTGTGTTTTAAAGTGATGGATTTGTGTATGTTTATTTGAAGTATGTCACTTTAAAATTTTTGGTGCAATTTTCAAAAGGTTATATAAAGGGACTTATTTATTTTTAACCAGTTTCTGATGAAGTTCAATGGTGTTGAACGAAAGTGCTTAGACTTCTGGTTTTAAGGCATTAAAAAGGTTTGGATTTACCCTTGCAGCATTTATTTTGCATTTAAAGATATATCAGTTATTATGATCATTCTGTATAAGTATAATTTATTTTTATTTACTGCTTGCTTCTGTTTACGTATTGTACTATTTCTTCATGACAGATTGATCACAACTCATTTGCTACTGCTCCTGAGAACATTTTATCCTGCATTTGCCTATGCCTGGGGCTCACAGTAGCCAGACATTGCATGGGTAAGCAAAATCTGGTTTGTTTGTATAAAACAATATTATTGTGTGTATCAGCTGAGTTCATATGCTAATTAAGTGTTGAGTGTATATACTATTTGATGACTCTTCGCCAGTGCCATGGCATATAGTGCCTGCCTCCATCTGCCATGATCTTTGTCTGCAGCTGGTTCAATTCTCTCATCTTGTCCGATAAAACTCCCTAACCATTATAAATGTGGTGCCTCCTTTATTAGACACTTGAATTTGACTGGATTAAAGGTTGTGAAACAGGGTTGGTAGTTGATGAAAATGGGGAGCATTATTTCTGCATGATCAGTAATTATTGTCAGTGTATAGAAAGAAATGGTTGTTTTGAATATCCGGTTGCAAGGAAGAGATATTATGTAGATTACTATACAGACTGAAATACTCAGCATCTTATTTAGGGTTTATATTATATAAGCGAACACACTAAATTGTGAATGATATATAATCGACCCACTAACACCGAAAAAACAAAATGCTGAACAAACAGATCAGCATTTTTTTTTCCCAGGGAAAAAAATCATTGATCCATTTAAAAAAATAAATAAATAAAAAAAAAATAAATAAATAAAGTGGGGGGCTTCACACCCCCACAACCCCTGACATGGGGGGCTGTGCCCCCCCACAGCCCCTACTTAAATATAGCAACTCTAAGATTGCCCCACAGTGTAGGAAGTGACAAAGTCCCGAAAATGACCCAGTGATTTTTTTCCTTAGGAAAAATAAATCACTGTTCCATGCTTTCGAGATTTTTGACATTCTGGGTAAGTAGGTTTGATCAAGCAGCGCTTGCAATTTAGTGCATTCGCTGACTTAATAGGGACCCTCTTATTTATACAGCAACCTGTTAAGAATGCAAAAGTTTCTACTAGGGAAAACAAATAGATGCTTTACAAATCGGACATGTCAACATGTTTATGATATTAAGAAGCAGACTTTTTGTACAGTGCGCTAGGTAAATGAGATGATGGAAGAAAATCTACACATAGTTTTACATTTATGATGCTCCAAGTTCTCAAAGATGATATAAGGGATGATAATTTTAATAATGTGATAGAAAATAAAGAGTATAAGTGAATTATTATGTTGAATTTAGTCACTCCACCTGGTCTTAATGAATGCTATAGCTTAAACCTTTCCTAAGCAAAAAGAAATTAAAGCATTGATTTGATTAGATAAATGAAAAATGTATCAGTGACTATGATGTTGTTTTACAGAAGCTAATCTTTGGTTGGTTTAATTGAAATGTTAATTAACATAATCTCATTAAGATATGTTATAAATTAAATGTTTTAAAGACATGAAAAAGTACTATTATTAGTGTGAAAGTGCTTGTTAATTAAAGTTTTTTTTTTCTGTTTCTGGGTCTTTGACCCTCAATTATTCTAAAGTTTGTCCAGATTTCTTGCACTAAGAAGTTGAGGTATGAGGGAAACCTTTCATTGACTATACTAAAGCTTTTATTCTTAATAACTACTTTCTGCTCTTTCACTCCCTTCAAGAAATTGTGGTTAGCTCCAACATTGTCACCTGGGTCCAACATTTATTAAGACATAGGTATTTCAGATTCAAAAGACGCTCATCCCTATCACCTCCAGCAGCCCTTACCAGTGGAATACTCCAAGGATCCATCCTTATCCCACTTATTTTCAATCTTTTTTAACAAACTACCCTCTGACCTTCCTACGTTTCCTATCACTCTTTCTACAAATGATGTGACTATTCTTCGATCCAGTCACTCACATTCAGCTATTCAAACCACCTTCAATCTGACCACCACTCACTTATGTCTTGGCAAAACAATTATAAGCTACTTTTAAACCCCTACACAACAAACAAACATGATATTCTGAACCTCACTAAAGCTGAAAAAATCTTAAAAATGTCAACATCACAGATCTCATCAGAGATCATGACTTCTACTTTGAAACTTTCTGTTTATCTGCTGCTTCCCTTTCATATTACTAATATAATTAATCCACATTTGTTTTTCTTTTCTGTTAATACCATTACATATTGTTTTAGTTATCTGTGGAATTTTCTACCTTCAGTGATTACTCCATGCCTGTGAATTTGTCCTTTATTTCTTTTGTTGCGAATTTCTTCTCCCTGACTGTGCCTTCAAATCATCTATTGTAAACAAAAAAATAAATACATAAAAAACAAAACAACACAAAAAATGCAATAGTTTGTATAAGTGCACAGTAAATCACAAAAATTTCAAAAGATTTAAATGTGTTGTATTAGAACTGTTTGGGATGAATACAAGAAAGGAAGATTTGGATCTCATCTTAGGAAATAAAATGCCATGACAATTCAGATTGGGGTTGTATTTAGCCATGGGTTTCAAAGAATTATTTAATATTAAACTGAAACAAAGAAGTAATCAATATAGGCATTAATATTAAATGCAATTACTTCAGATGTTATTTTTTTTTTATTTTAATGATTAATTTTTGTATGTGTTTCAATACATTTCAAAAAAAAAATTGTTTTTTTGTGTTCTTAATGAAATAAATAATGTGCATTCGCATTTGGCCTACAATAAATTATATTAATGGGAGTAAAAATATGATTATTTATTTATTTATTGCATTTGTTTACTGAGATAGTTTGGCAGGGCAAAAAGATTCCCCATTTCTGCAGAAGCCCGGGCACAGCATTACATGAATAACAAAGTAAACAGAAATGCACAAGTTATCAACAAATATACAACATTTAAACAGAGTATCATTAATTAATAGCAGTGTAATGTAATGAAACATGTTTGGAAATGAATTTAGTAGAAGGAGAGAAAAGGAAGAAAGAGAGGAGTACTATGAAGAGATTAGAGGTAAGAGTGAATGTTTTAGGATAGTTAGAAGGATGGAAAAAGAGGAAGATGCAGAGGACAACGAGGAGATTTTGGACTGACAACTGAGGATATAATGCTTGGAAAAATACGTGAAAATAAGTGGTCGGACATTTATTATCCAGGAGTTGTGCATGTACAGAGCCTGGTATCTTTTAGGTATTCTCTTGTTTGTGCTTTAAAAGAGTAGGGTCAGTATTCATTGTCTGGGGATTCACATTTTTGTAGCAGTAATCTACAAAAGGTAGTGCTACGTGGTTATACAACTCACAGTCTTTCAGGATGACTACAGAAAGGTGGAGATGTTTTGTTAAATACTCCCCCATATTTCAAAAGTTTTATAGGCTTAAGGCATAAGTAATAAAGGGACAACTAATATGCAGATAATGGGCATAAAAAGCTTGCTTATCAGTAGGATTCATAGACATGAATCTAAATTGAGGTCAATTGAATATTAATGTATAAATCCTGAAAGAAACAGGCACACTATGTGAGAGGTGTACAGACACATTAAGTTGTCAAAGCCAGACACACAACACCCACATGACACTGCACAGAATGCACACATAGACAAACATATTCTGAGACACTTAAAAGCATCTTCCTAAACAGCAAACATTGCCTAGACCACCTGTTGGCAAAGCTATACCTCAACAAGCTCAAAGGTACTAAGAAAAATAAAAACCTAACACCCCAAATACAGTCACACTCAATGGAATCCCAAACCATAGGCACCTAAGGGAAACACACTTCCTAGGACAGTTGTTATAGGGGCTCAAGTGTAAGACATAATGTTGCCCCACTAACCATGATGAACAAGAAGAAGATAATGGTTAGTTGCTTATCTGCAGCAAGGATCCACAAAACCATGCAAGCATTTAATACCGCAGGTGCCCGTATGATTCTATCATAGTCCATGTAGGTGTAAATGACCTGAGACATAACTCCCTGGGCTATAAGAAGAAAGACATTGTGGAGCTTTCAGACTACATGTCTCAGACTGGTATAAGCCTGGCACTTATGATTCCATCATAGTCCATGTAGGTGTGAATGACCTGAGACGTACCTCCCTGGGCTATAAGAAGAAAGACATTGTGGAGCTTTCAGACTATGTGTCTCAGACTGTATAAGCCTGGCACTTATGATTTCATCATAGTCCATGTAGGTGTGAATGACCTGAGATGTACCTCCTGGGCTATAAGAAGAAAGACATTGTGTAGCTTTCAGACTACGTGTCTCAGACTGGTATAAGCCTGGCACTTATGATTCCATCATAGTCCATGTAGGTGTGAATGACCTGAGACATACCTCCCTGGGCTATAAGAAGAAAGACATTGTGGAGCTTTCAGACTATGTGTCTCAGACTGGTATAAGCCTGGCACTTATGATTCCATCATAGTCCATGTAGGTGTGAATGACCTGAGACATACCTCCCTATGGTTTTAAGAAAAAAGATATTGTGGAACTTTCAGACTATGTGTCATCATAGTCCATGAAAGTGTGAATGACCTGAGATATACCTCCCTGGGCTATAAGATGAAAGACATTGTGCAGCTTTCAGACTACATGTCTCAGACTGATATAAGCCTGGCACTTATGATTCCATCATAGTCCATGTAGGTGTGAATGACCTGAGAAGTACCTGGGTTTTAAGAAGAAAGACATTGCACAACTTACAGACTATGTGTCTCAGAGTGGTATAAGCCTGGCACTTATGAGTCCATTAAAGTCCATGTAGGTTTGAAGGAACTGAGACATACCTCCCTGGGCTATAGGAAGAAAGACATTGTACAGCCTTCAGACTATATGTCTCAGACTGGTATAAGCCTGGCACTCATCATTCCATCATAGTCCATGTAAGTGTGAATGACCTGAGACATACCTCCCTGGGCTATTAGAAGAAAGACATTGTGGAGCTTTCATACTACGTGTCTCAGACTGGTATATGCATGGCACTTATAATTCCGTCATAGGCCATTTAGGTCTAAATGACCTGAAACGTACCTCACTGGGTTATAACAAGAAAGACCTTGTTTAGCTTTCACACTACGTGTCTCAAACTTATAAAAGCCTGGCACTTATGATTCCATCATAGTCCATGTAGGTGTGAATGACCTGAGATGTACCTCCCTGGGCTATAAGAAGAAAGACATTGTGGAGCTTTCAGACTACGTGTCTCAGACTGGTATAAGCCTGGCACTTATGATTCCATCATAGTCCATGTAGGTGTGAATGACCTGAGACGTATCTCCTTGGGTTATAAGAAGAAACACATTGTGGAGCTTTCAGACTACATGTCTCAGACTGGTATAATACTGGAACTTATGATTCCATCATAACCATGCAGGTGTGAATGACCTGAGACGTACCTCCCTGGGCTATAAGAAGAAAGACATTGTGGAGCTTTCAGACTATGTGTCTCAGACTGGTATAAGCCTGGCACTTATGATTCCATCATAGTCCATGTAGGTGTGAATGACCTGAGACGTACCTCCCTGGGCTATAAGAAGAAAGACATTGTGGAGCATTCAGACTACGTGTCTCAGACAGGTATAAGCCTAGCACTTATGATTCCATCATTGTCCCTGTAGGTGTGAATGACATGAGGCGTACCTCCCTGAGCTAAAATAAGAAAGACATAGTGGAGCTTTCAGAATCCATGTCTCAGACTGGTATAAGCCTGGCACTTATGATTCCATCATAGTCCATGTAGGCGTAAATGTCCTGCAATGTACCTCCCTGGGCTATAAGAAGAAAGACATTG